>NC_057727.1:62306519-62326305 GCF_004010195.1 Chiloscyllium plagiosum
CATCTACAAGGCACAAGTCAGGAGTGTGATGGAATACTCACCACTTGCCTGGATGGGTGCACCTCCAACAACACTCAAGAAGCTTGACACCATCCAGGACAAAGCAGCCTGCTTGATTGGCACCACATCTACAAACATCCACTCTCTCCACCAGCAATGCTCAGTAGCAGCAGTGCTACTGCAGATGCACTGCAGAAATTCACCCATGGTCCTCAGACAGCTACTTCCAAACCCATGACCACTGTCCATCTTTCAGAAGGACAAGGGCAGCAGATACTTGGGAACAGCAGCACCTTTAAGCTCCCCTCCAAATCACTCACCATCCTGACTTGGAAATATTAGATTAGATTACTTACAGTGTGGAAACAGGCCCTTCGGCCCAACAAGTCCACACCGCCCCGCCGAAGAGCAACCCACCCATACCCCTACATTTACCCCTTCCTAACACTACAGGCAATTTAACATGGCCAATTCACCTAACCTGCACATCTTTGGACAGTGGGAGGAAACCGGAGCACCCGGAGGAAACCCACGCAGACACGAGGAGAACGTACAAACTCCACACAGTCAGTCGCCTGAGGCGGGAATTGAACCCGGGTCTCTGGCGCTGTGAGGCAGCCGTGCTAACCACTGTGCCACCGTGCCGCCCACCATATCGCTGTTCTTCACTGTTGCTGGGTCACAATCCTTGTGTTCCTTGAATTCCCTACCTAAGGCCATTGTGGGTCAACTTATGGCAGGTGAACTGCAGTGGTTTAAGAAGGCAGCTCACCACCACCTTCTCAAGGGCAACTAGGAATGAGTAATAAATGCTGGTCCAGCCAGTGACACTCACATCCCACGAATGAATAAAAAGAAAATGTATACAGTGGAAATGCAGTGTGGCCAGTGGGCTAAATGACCTATTTCTATCATGTAACTAATGTGTATTTCTATGTGCTTGAGATAATGCTTTGCATTAAAGGATGAATATAAATTCATGCTATTGGTGGTTTAAATGGTTAATAAGAGGCCCACTAGTCACTCTATGAGGTGATTGCTAGTATCAAATGTTGGTCAAAATGCACGCTCCTGTCAACTTGGAGAATGGAGCTGGATCCTTCCACTTTTTACGAGCTCATTTTAAGGTAAATTGAAAGTCTGAAAAACTAAACTATAAAACAAAGCCCAGTAGCTAACTCCTGAGCATGCTATTGTCATGACCATGGATAGAAAGCCTCTTTCACCAACAGACATATTGAAATTCAATTAGAAAATGTCTTTTTTTTTTAAAAGGGACATATAGCCACTTTAGGTGAAAATGTAATGGTTACCTGAACAGAAAGACTCAGAAATGTCAGACCTGACAAGATGCCAAAGAAGCTTCATAAATTATCATAGAATCCCTACAGGTTGGAAACAGGTCATTTGGTCCAACAAGTCCACACCAACCCTCCAAAGTGTAATCCACTCAGACCCATTCCCTACTCCATTACCCGACATTTACCACTGACTAATGCACCTAGTCCACACATCCCTGAACACTATGGGCAATTTAACTTGGCCAATTCACCTAGTAGCTAGACTGGCAAGCCCCTTCAGACAATGGGCGGCACAGTGACTCAGTGGTTAGCACTGCTGCCTCACATTGCCAGGGAGTTGTCCCAGTCAAGCAACATGAGTTCGACTGGGACAACACTACTATTATAGGACAAGCCAAACAGAGAACAGCCAGGGAATTCCTAGAGGCATGGCACTCATCCACAGATTCAATCAATAAGCACATCGACGGCACGGTGGCACAGTGGTTAGCACTGCTGCCTCACAGCGCCAGAGACCTGGGTTCAATTCCCGCCTCATGTGACTGACTGACTGTGTGGAGTTTGCGCATTCTCCCTGTGTCTGCATGGGTTTCCTCCGGGTGCTCTGGTTTCCTCCCACAGTCCAAAGATGTGCAGGTCAGGTGAACTGGCCATGCTAAATTGCCCTTAATGTTAGGTAAGGGGTAAATGTAGGGGTATGGGTGGGTTGCGCTTCGGCGGGGCGGTGTGGACTTGTTGGGCCGAAGGGCCTGTTTCCACACTGTAAGTAATCTAATCTAATAGACCTGGACCCAATATACCGACCACTGCAATGGGCAGCTGGAACTGACAACCGGAGCGGCAGAGACAAACCACTATAAATGCCGGAGGAAACTTCACAGAAGCGCTTCACAGGAGGCTCCAAAGCACTGAGGATGTCACCTAGACAGGGGACAAAACATCTGCAACACAAATTCCCAGCTCGGCGAACAGAACCACAACAACGAGCACCTGAGGTATAAACCTTCTCACAAACTTGGAAGAAACCCTCTCAAATTCTCAAACAACATCCTCACTGGCATAAAATTCAGCAAGGAAGAAGAGAACAACAACTGGCTTCCCTTCCTGGATGTAGTGGTCAAAAACAAGGTCAGTGGAGAGCTCCAGACCAACGCATACAGGAAGGTCACCCACACAGACCAAGTACTCAATTACAACAGCAGCCATCCCAACATCCACAAATCAAGCTGCATCAGAATGTTGTTCAAGCAAGCTGTAACATGATGCAGCACCCTGGAGCTGGGCAAAGTCAAAGAAGAATCCTTTATGGCATCTTGAAAAACAACGGTTACCCAAAAACCATAGTCCACCCATGCCTACACAACAGATCACAACACGACCGGACACACTATTCACCCTGTCATACATCAAGGACATATCAGAAATGATAACCACACTACTCCGACCCCTAGGTATTATGGTAGCCCACAAACTGACAACTACAGTATGACAGCTACTGATGAGTACAAAGGATCCCATGCCCACAAAAACAGAACCAACGTTATAAACAAAATACTGTGTAAAGGCTGCCACAAACATTACCTAGGGCAAACCGGAAGAGAACTAGCCATCAAGAGACATGATCAACTATCACTTGTGTCCATACACACACAGGACACCAATCCGACTGGGACAATGTATCCATTCTAGGACAAGCCAAACACAGACATGCACGGGAATTCCTGGAGGCCTGGCACTCAACTTGGAACTCCATTAGCAAACATGTGGAGTTAGACCTCAAATATCAATCACTAAGAACCAAGACCGGATATGATACTACCCACCAGCAAACAGTGACACACAATAGCAAATGGAATAGAACACCAAAACTTCACTGGAGGCGCACTGATGATGTTGCCTAGTTTGGTGATGAACTGTCTGCAAGCAAAGTTACCAGCTCAGTGAGCAGTCAACAACCTCATCCACAGCCTGAGCTACTAATGTTCTAAAGAACTTCAAAGCTAGAATTTTATTCTTGTTAACACATCCTTCACTTTCCCAAAATTACTCCTGATTTTCTGTCTCCTTCTAACTTCTACATTACATCTGCAATGTGATTGTTCCAGTGACTTTACCAATGACTTGTTCCAGTATGAAATCATCCACTTCAGTCTTCACTGTAGTTTCTTCCAGTGTATTCTTCTATCATTGTTTCTGTCTTCTCTGTTAATACTCAATTTGTATTCTAAACTTTGAGATTTTGTTTTATCTATGTAATAGCAAGACTACAGGGCAGATATGTTCCCAGAAGGCAAAGGGCGAGACCAAGTTCAGATAATCCTGATACCAAGAGACATAAAGGTTAGAAAGGTTAAGCTTATAGCGAGGCTACGTATGTCAGAGACTCTAAAGGAGTGTAAAAGGGCTTAAAAAGGAAATCAGGAAAGAAAAGTGATTGTATGAGAAAGCATTAGCAGGTAGAAGAAAAGAAAACTCAAAGAATTTTAAAAAATATATAAAGAGCAAGAAAGTAACCAGGGAAAGGATAGGCCCAATAGGAACCATCAAGACATAGGCATAGTCCTCAATGGCTCCTTTTGTTGGTCTTCACAATGGAAAAGGATAATGTTGGTATTGATATTAAGGTGGGGGACTGGGCCTGTTTCCACACTGTAAGTAATCTAATCTAATTAGATGACGGATATATTGGCCTTGGAGGACAAAGTAGATTTACAAGATTGGTGCCTGGACTTAAGGGGTTGAGTTATGAGAAGAGATTATACAATTCAGGCCTGTTCTTCTCTAGAATTTAGGAAGTTAAGGAGTCATCTGATTAAAGTTGTCAAGATGTTAACAGGGAAAGCCAGGATAGATAAGATAAACTATTTCCACTGGTAGTTGATGCTAGATCAGTTGTTGCTTTTAAGTCTGAGATAGATAACTTTTTGTTACGTCGAGGTATTAAGGGATTGGGCCAAAGGTAAATATATGGAGTTCAGCCACAGATCAGCAATAATCTATTAAATGACGGGAACAGGCTTGAATAGCTTAGTCCTATTACTAAGACGTTAACATCAAGTAAAAGACGATATTAGTGGTTCAGCAACCTTCTACTCGAGGTTGTTGAGGAAGACAAAGGTGGAGATATCAAGTATCCTGGCAATATCTTTCAAGTCCTCTCTCTGTGGCCAGAGGCTAACCAAGTTAGTTAGTCTAACCTCCATAGTGGGGAAGTGATTAGAAAGAATTCTGAGGGACAGTATGTATCTGCACTTGGGAGAGGCACAGGTTTGTTTGGGTAAAGTCATGCTTGACAAACTTGATCAAATTTTTTGAAGAGGTAATCAGGAATTTTTTGCTGAGGGTAATGCATTTGATGTGGTCCACATGGATCTTAGCAAGGCTTTTGATAAAGATCCTCATACCAGACTGGTCAAGTAAATGAGAGCTTGTGGGATCAAAGCAAAGTGGCACATTGGATCCAGAATTGGCTGAGAAGCAGGAAACAGTGGACAATGGTAGAGGGATATTTCTTGACTGAATGTCCGATTCCAGTGGAGTTCCACATAGTTCAGTGCAGGGGCCCTTGCTGTTTGTGCAGTAATGATTAAATGTATCGGGGCATGATCAAGTAATTCACTATTCAAGGAGTAAATAGTAGAAGGATAGCCGAAACTGCAGATTTCAGCCTTAGAGTAGTGTGATAGAATGCACTTGGGGAGGGATAGCAATGCAAGGGATTACACCATGAGTAGTAGGACCCTTGAAAGTACTGAGGATCAGAGGGACCTTAAATTACCTGAAGGTAGCAGGGCAGGTAGATATAGTGGCTAAAAGGCACGTAGGATATTTGTCTTTATTCTTTGAGACATAGAATACAAGAGCAAAGAGATTATGCTGGAAACCTATACAATGTTGGTTAGGCCACAACTGCAGTACCATGTGCAATTCTGGTCATCGCATTATAGGGACAAAGTTATTGTGTTAAAGGGGGTACAGAGATGTACCAGGATGCTGCCTGGGCCAGAGCCTCTGAGCTATGAGGAATGATTAGATAGAATGGAGTTGTTTTCCTTGGAACAGTGAAGGCTGAGAGAGGATCTGATAGAGATCATGAGATTGTAAGGGATTTAGGCTGGATAAAAAGACACTTTTTCTGTTAGTAGAGGAATCAATGAATAAAACAAATTTAAGATAAGAGGAGAGTTGGGAATTTATTTCACTCTGAGATTAGTGAGACTCTGGAACTCACTGCCTGAAATTGTGGTTGAGTTTGAAACTCTTAATATTTAAGCAGTATTTAGATATTTACTTATGTTGCTATAGCTTCCAGGGATATGGGCCAAAAGCTCTAAAATGAAATTAAATTTGTGCTGACCAGCATTAACATGATGGACTGAATGGCTTACTTCTGTGCTAGAAACATCTATGAGTTAATTTTGTAGGCCCTTTGCTGATTCTGCAACTAACACTATGCTGCCACATCTTCAAAGGTTTGTTTTACACCTGGAATTACTTCTAATTCTCTAAATATTTTTGTTTACAGATTGAATAATTTTGTTATAGTACATAGCTCTACTATTCTCTGCTCTCCACTTGAAAATGTCTGAATCTCCCTTTTCTTGTCTGATGCTCACAGTGTGGTCTCAATGTGAATCTAAATCTTTACTGTCAGTGTCACATTTCAGCAACACATCTTTCAGCTTTAGATGATACAAATGATCAAAGGTGTTTTCATAACCTATGATGGCGTATGTAAATATTCATCTTTAGATACTACCCCAGATCTAAATCAAGACTGCATTTCACCAATCTCTGCTTCCACTCTGTCTTTTTGCTTGTTCTATGCTGTGTATCATCCATAGCACAGCCATCTCGCTCCTCCAATGTGAAATACCCTTCCTTGAGAATTCTCCTTTTCTACGTCCCTCCCCACTTTCTAAAGGTGAGTTTCTGTGAATGCTGGCAAATCCTCATCTCTCATCCCATGTCATCAGGACTGCCTTCCAATTGTGAAGCAGCTCTGAATATTTTGCTGTGTTAATGATTCTGTATATGTATCTGTTGCTAAATAAAAAGTTTGAGATTTGAATGGATTTTCTTTTTATTAAGCTAGATAGGGGAATACTTTTAATTTGAGAAAGTTCTTCCTCTGTACTAGATATTTTAAGTCAAGCACATTAATGGACTCTAAGTGATGCAGATCATTGTGGAATAAGTGAGAGGCCTAGTTCCCTTTATCTGTCCCTTTATCCCATCCATTATTTCTGAGCTAGGTGATTTTGCGAACAGCAAATTCAACCTCCTGTGTTAAACTTCTGCGGCAGATTTAGTGAAAACTTCCAGCAGCAGGAGCATTGGAGTTCACCTGGCGTTGGTTCAGTTGCCCAATATGCTTGATTGGGACATGAGATACCCCAGATGCTGTCTGCCGTAAACCTGTCCAACATGCAGGAGTGACAATGTTCGAGCTGAGTCTAGCAGATTTGGCTGCGGTGCAGTTATTTTACTGGAATTCCATAAGTCAATCAGAACGATTCCCTTGAGTGTTCTTTTATTTTACATTTGAGATCTGCAATCTCTAGATTGCTGCAGTGACAAATTTAATACACCTGACAACAAAGTGCACTTTGTAAAATAAGCTATAAATTTAAGGAAACTAAATACCAAATGATGAAGTAATTCATTTAGTGCACTCTGCTTTTAATGGCTGTAACTCCTTCCTACTTGCATCCGTCTGGACATAGCACTCTGTGCTTCCTTACATGTATTACTGGTGGGTCTCTTCAAACAAGGAGGATGCTTGCTGTGGGACCCCTAGGTTAGAGGGATGGTGAAAGAGAAAAAGAAGGGGGAGAGAGGAGATATGAGAGTGAGGGCTGAAGTCAGTACAAGTTAAATGATGTAGAAGATAAAAGACTTGGGGAGAAACAGCATTGGTAGGGGAAAGGAAAAGGGCAGTCATTTGTTAAGTCATTTCATCAGTCTTTGATCAATGAGAGGTTTGCTCTCTCTTCTTGCCTTCAAGCACCGAATCTTCAGACTTCATGATCAGCTCTGCTTCAAAAACAGTACCACTTTGTTGGAGCAGAATTTGCCAACTGAGGCGTTTCAGTGAACTCTGTTCCCAGCTGTTGAGGTCAAAGCCAATTTTCTTCTTCAAGCTGGCTTTCAGAGTATTTTTGAAACATTTGTGCTGGCCAGCCATTGGTCTTTGACCAGTCGCGAGCTGGGAATAGTGAGTGCTGTTTGGAAGAAGTGTTTGATATTCTGATACAGTAGCTGGTCTGGTACAGTTATGATGTCAGAACAGTCACCTCAGGGCTCAGGTTACCTGCTTCCTAAAGATGCTGGTGTTTGTGCGATGGCCCATCCAGATCTCGCGGACCATCCACAGACAGTTATGATGCTGTGACTCAAGTTTTGTCAGGTCACAGTGATATGTCCTTCAGGTTTCACAGCCGTAGAGGAGTGTCGGGAAAACAACTGCCTTGCAGCTACATATACCTACAGCTGAGATGATACCTGGCTTCCCATACTCTTTCTTTTCCTGTAATTGAAACATTATTCATTATCCCCATTACATCCCTCCCCTGATGTCTTAATTCTCACTGAAATTTGGTGCTGTGGAATATATAACGTTTGCCTCCTTAGCTTGGAGCAGAATAATATTGGCAGTGAAATGCACGGCCTAACAGGCAGAGTTTCATTTAGAAATATTGAGAAAGGTCAGGTAGGAGTAGTTGGAATAACTGAGATATAAACAATTTCTAATAACACCTTTTTGAAGGGAGTTGATATGATTGCAGCATGAACTTCGACTTTATTTTTTAAAGTAAAGTATTAGCTCATACTTCACTTTCACAAAACTAATTTGGCTTTACACAGGCACCAATGCAGGTCAATAGTTTGGTTATCCTAAATTAAATTCAGACACTGATTCTGAAGGGCATTGTTTCATTTCAGGATAATCGAGACATAAATACTCAAGATTCTGAGCTGGACTGGAAGTATGTTTCAAGAAAGAGAAAAACCGTTCATGTTTCCGGTCAAGACATCTTGTCAGAATTAGATGTGTGATAGATGTAATGTGTTTTAATCAAATAAGGAGGCAGGGAAAGGGGTGAGGAAGGATAAAGGAAAAGTGATGGTTTTCAATAAGCTAGAAGACAGGAGAATTAAATGACCAAAGAGAATGGTAATGTAAGGCAAAATAGATGTAATGAGACAAACGAAAAAATCAAGAGGGTATGAAAGAGGCATAAGTGGGAAAAGCAGAAATATTACTAGTCGTTTTCATCTAAAAAGTAGATCTGAAATGATTGGAGTCAGTGTTGACTTCAAAATTACTTTAAAGTGCCTCAGGTGAAAAAAAAGGTGGTGTGCCCTGAACTTCCATTGAACTTTACTGGAACAGTGTAGGATCCTGAGGACAGCAGGGTCAAAGTGGGAGTGGAGCAGAGAGTAAAACATGACAGGCAACCAAAAGCTAAGGATCATGCTTGGAGACTGAGCAGAGGTGTTCTAAAGAAAATCCTAATTTTCCTAATCTGCATTCACTCTTCCCAATGTGAAGGTAACTACATTGTGAGCAGCTAAATTATAAGAAATGTACTTTAAAGAGTGCATGAGGATAGAAGGGCATGAGCTTCATGTGCCTTGACATTTAAAGGAGATGGGACACATTGAGGGAGTAGTTAGCAAACCATATGGAACCTTGGGCTTTGAGGTATTGACACCTAAAGCAGGGACACTGTGCTGCATCTTTATAAAACTCTGATAGACCGCACTTAGAGTATTGTGCACGGTCCTGACCACCATACTGTAGGAAGGATGTGTGAGTCCTTGAGAGGGTGCAGAGGAGATTTACCAGAATGATTTTGGGGATGGGGAATTTTGCATTCAAGGTAATGCAAGAGAAACTTTAGGTTGATGATGAGAAGATATGCCAGCCCTTTGCCACTGCCCTTTTCCTTACAATATCTAAAAAGGGGATTAAGGACATTACAGAGAAAATAAATTATTACTTTACATCTGTATTCACTGTAATGACCTCAAAATCTTTCTGTAAATAATGGTGGACCAAGGGTCTAGCGAAAATGGGGAACTTGTAGGAATTCTAGCTTTTTTAAAAATGCTAGCTCAAGGGACAGAGGATGCATTGATTTTGATTTTCTCACATTTTCTAGATTCTGTATCAGTCCTAATGGATTGGAAAGTAGCTAACATAACCCTTGCTATTTTACGAAAGAATAGCGAGAGGTGGGGATTAGGTAAGATTTATGTAATAGGATATGAGGAAGGTAGTGGAACCTATAATCCGAGGTGCCGTAACAGAACACTCCAAAAATGATTATACAATTAAGGAGATTCAACACAGATCTACAAAACACAAATTCTGTTTCACAAAGCTGCTTCAATGTTTTGAAGTTGTAGATAAGGGGAAACCATTGGATGTAGTTAATGTCTTCTGCAAATCCAAATACTAAAAAGTACCACACAATACTTTGTGTACAAAGTTGGTGCTTGTGGAATTGGGGCAATATCTTAGAACGGATTTAGAAATGGTTAATGTACAGAAAACAAGAGTTGAAATAAAGTGAGATTTTCATCTTTGTAGGCCCTAAACTAACAAAGTATCAGTGTTTGGGATCGTCTATATCAAGGACTCTTGAGAGCATGGAACGTAATATAGGCAGGTTTGTTCATGATACAAAGTTAAATGGAAAGTAAGCTGTGACAAGGATGCAAAGGAATTTAGATAGTTCAAATATATGGTCAAGAAAGGAGTATAATGTCAAAATGTGAGCATATCTATTTGCCATAGAAAAATAGAAAATAAGATTTGTTTTTAAATAGTGAGGGTGACTGGTAAAAATGTTGGTATTCAGAGAGACGTAGGTGGCATTGTAAATTAATTATAAATTTAACATGCAGCTACAGCAGGCATTTAGAAAAGCAAAAAATACTTAGCTTTTATTCCTATAGTCCAATCATTTCACAATGGAGAAGCTTTCCTGCAAAAATATAGGGCCTTGCTAAGACCATGTCTGAAATACTTGCACAGTTTTTGCTTCTGTACTTAAGAAATTTGCCTTCAAGGGAATACAGTAAAGGTCTGCTAAAGGTCTGTTGATTGCTGGGTTGAGTGAAGGGAGATTGAGTTGACGAGGCCTAAAATTCCATGAGTATAGGAGAATGAAGTAATCTCATTGATACATACGAAATTCCTGAGGTGCTTTATAGGGTAGCTGGAGGATGCTTCCTTGAACTCGGCCGAAGGGTTCTGCAGTAGAGAACAGCCTCAGGGTGATGAGTTGGTCATTGAGGGGTGAGTTGTGGAATTCAGTCAAGTCAAGGAATGAGCTGCCAGAGGAAGTGGTGGAGGCTAGTACAATTGCAACATTTAAAAGGCATCCGGATGGGTAAATGAATAGGAAGGGTTTGAAAGGATATGGGTCGGATGCTGGCAGGTGGTACTAGATTGGGTAGGGATATCTGGTCGACATGGACGAGTTGGACCGAAGGGCCTGTTTCTGTGCTGTACAAATCTATGACTCTAATGATAAGTAGATGTTTGTAATCCTTTCCCCAGGAAGGTTCTGTTATTTAATATATTAAACATGAAGATAGATAGATAGGTTTTTGCATACTAAGGGAATACAGGTCATTCTGCTACAATGCATATTTTGTTAATTCAAATTCGCTGTAATGAGATTGATAAATGATTCCGGTTCCATTAGTTTCAATGGTACTGCTATTACACGATTTTCTTATTATTGCATGAAAACAGCTACTGCGTTATAGCAGAACTGACATCTTGTACAACTTGGTTGAGTTAAGTAGATGATCTGTCATGATCATCTGGAATGGTAGAATAGGTTTGAAGCAGGTTTCTCCTATATTTTGATCTCTCGAACATTCAACACTCCTCTTTTGGATAAGCTGAGTAAAGAATCCAGTGTAGATTGGTGGAATTGAGTTTCAGATTGATGCTTAGAGATTTGATTATTGGAAGGTCAGATGGAAGAGTAATAAAAGGGAAGTGGATGAGCCAAAAGATCATCGTGAAAAGCTGATGACAATGTTGATGGAATAGTCTACGTGCTGCCCATAGAAGATCAATCCTTTGATGAAGATGCTTTCCACGAAATTGTAGTTCTACACTAGCAACTCTGAGTGAAAATAAATATTTAATTCAAACTGGCTTTTCTTTGGAGTTTCTATTTAATCTTCTGTTAATGAACAAACTAAGCATGAAGCTGGATCAGTTTAAGTCACCAAGTTTCTGAAAAGTTGTTTGGGTTTATTTCAGCTGCTTCTCAGCTTTGAGATTGGTGACAAACCTCCCTATATTTCTTCTGCTTGCTTGTTCCTCATCAGAGAATGTTGATTGAGTCAAGCAGCTTTTGATTTGTTTGCAGTGAGGCAGTCAGATATTCGGTAACAGCAAATGTTGGTTTAAACCAATCACTGATTTTTGACGTTGAACATTGTCTTTACTCAGAATTTCGTTCTGATGCTATTACCATGACTCAAGCTGCAAAGGATTAAATCATCAGTGCTACAACAGCCTAAACATGACAATAATTTACTCAACTAACGGACCACATTTCTTTTTAACCAGCTTATCGATGCAAGTCTAATATTATTTGCTCCGTCCATCCCAAAAATCTCATTGGCCCAACTATTTATGTTTCTTTTTCATTTTACTTGCCCTCGTAAACTTTTGATATTTGCTTGTGTACAGTTCCTTCTGCCATGCCTCCTCCTTGTCAGTTATTTACTTGACCATTAGAAGACAATGAATTTCTGCCCTTATCTCACAATGATATTAATAATATTCATAACCCTCGTTGTGTGTTGTCTGACATGCTTTATCTCCAGCTGCGTTCCTCATTGCCAAGGGTCAATCAATGGGCTTTACATCTGGTTGAACAGTTTAATCCAAACATTCTGTCCAAAATCAACATTGTAAATGCATCACTCTATTCTGCAAGTAAATGTTTGTCCCTTTCAGCAAAACATGAAACCACTGTTACAAACATTGGAACATTTGGCCACAGATATAATGCAGCATAGATTCACCAGAATGAGAGATTATGCAGAAGAGGGTTGTAATCCTTTTAATTCAGGAGATTAAGGGGTGATGTGATTCAAGCTTTCAGGATATTAAGGGAATATGGGGGGAAAAGGTTGTGTAGAGTTGCAGAGCACTCATACTCTCATCAGATGATGGCAATGGCTAAAAGGGCCAAACGGCTTCCTGTTCCTCTTCAGCACTCTGCAAAACCAATACCTGATGCCCCACGTGCAAATGCTATTCACCTTCAGTCACATACCGTCTATACTCAAAACAGTATTGTTTAGCTCAGAAATTCTATATCATATAATACAGTGCATTGCCTGCATTTTTATACCACTTGAGCCTCACATTTTATGTTTTTTTTTTCTTTTTAATTCTTTCCTGGAATTTGGGCTGCATTTGTCTGTCCCTAATGGCTCTGGAACTGAATGGCTTGTTGACCATTGCACAAGCCAGTTAAGTCAACTGCATCGTTGTTGATCTGGAGTTACACATATAGCAGGCTGGATAAGGACATTAAGTTGTTGCAAAAACCCATCTAGTTCACTCACTATAGTTCTATGGTTGCTGTGACTGAGATTTGGCTTTGTATTCCAGATTTATTAAATGAATTTAAAATCCACCAGCTGCCATTGCAGGATTTGACCCATGTCCCTGTTGGCAATAGCCTGACCCTCTGGATTACTCATTTACTGAAATTACATCAACTGTACCATATTTGGTATTCTTCAGGAGCAGGATGAAAAGTAGAACTTCCATGTAACATCCCTGTCTCACACTTTCATGTTTCAGAGCCTGAGTTTTTCAACAGCATTTAAAAATCCCTGCACCCAAGTGTGACACATTTTCAGTTCTATTTTTAAACTTGCTAGGTCAAAATTGAGACTGCCCTCTTTCAGACAGTTATAAAATGAAAGACAGGCATACATACAAGAAGTTCACTGGTAATAGATGCGCTTTTCATGTCTTGGGATTTGTGTTTAAACACAAAGTTTGACAGATGCACATGCTGGTGTTCTGTGTTTCTATGTAACCAACCTTTCCAGTCATCTTATAACCCACCTCTAGCAGGAGAGATTTCAAAACCTTCTAGACCAGAGGTAAGGACAATGTCACTGCACCATAAGAGCCCCAGTAATGTTCTGTGTTTGCTGAACTATCAGGGAATCTGTTGTAAAATGGGCTTTTGAATTCACACCATTCTCAGGATAGCACATCAGCTTGGTTACTGTGGCTTGACTCCGTGAAAGTTCCTTCATCTTAATGGTTGTGCTTTGACATCAATGGAAGAGCAGTATGGGAAGGCTGCAGTACGCATGAACTACATGTTCATTGCAGTACACATCATGGTTACATAACAGCATGTACTAGCACTGTGTCCTCTATCATCAAAGAAAGGCAAAGGCAGAAATACCATGGGGAGCATCAGCACCTGGGAACAACATCCCAGCAGGAGCATATTCCTTCATTATCACTGGATCAATATCCTGGAATCCTCCTAACTGATAATATTGTTAGAGTACCATTCCCACATGAACAGAAGCAGATCAAACAGAGGGCTCGTGACTATCTGCAGGGCAGCTGAGGAAGGGCAATAAATGACCAATGTCAACCACATCCTGAGTACATATTTCTTAAAAAGGCAGATTTATACTCTCTCTCTCATGGTGTTCCATTTACATTCCAGAAGGAATCCGCTCTAATTTACAATGTTGTAATTTCAGATTTGTAATACCGGAGTAATTTGGTCTTGCAGAGGTCAGTTAGCTCACTTGGCTTGACAACTGGTTTGCAATGCAAAGTGATGCCAACAAAGTATGCTCAATTCCTGCAGCAGCTGAGGGCAGCACGAAGGACTCTTCTCAACCTCTCCCTTCACCTGAGGAATGGTGACCCTCAGGCTAAACCCAAACCTGCTGCCTACCTCTATTGAACCTTATGGTTCTCTGGGATTATGGCAACTTTCAAGGGCGGCACGGTAGCTCAGTGGTTAGCATTGCTGCCTCACAGCGCCAGGGATCCGGGTTTGATTCCAACCTTGGGCAACTGTCAGTGTGGAGTTTGTACATTCTCCCTGCGTGGGTTTCCTCCGGGTGCTCCGGTTTCCTCCCACAGTCCAAAAGGTGTGCAGGTCAGGTGAATTGGCCATGCTAAATTGCTCATAGTGTTAGTTGCATTAGTCAGAAGGAAGTGAGTTACTCTTCGGAGGGTCGGTGTGGACTTGTTGGGCCGAAGGGAACACGTGGGGAATCTAATAAAAAAAAATCTAAACTTTACCTTTTATCTTTATTTTTCTCTTATCCAATAGTTTTCTGTCAGGATCTATCTCTCCTAAAATCTGCTACGGACTAACCACACAGTGTGTGTTAATCGCTTGTCTGATTCAACCGATAGTATAGGATTATGTCTTTTGTCAGAATGTTTTATCTGTTGATAAATTGACCTGTTTAGCCCGAATGCAATACTTTAGTGGTGCATTAGTTTTTCCACTTTGAGTTGACTAGATTCGGCTTACTACCGATACCTTCTCCAGCAAGTGACTTTAAGCAGTACAAGCTTAAATCTGAGGTTTGTCACTCCAGCTCAGGCAGAAAATAAAAGCACCGGTACTATATATACACAAGAGACTTTTGGCTAAGAGAAACTGTTCAAGAAAAAAATAATTTAGGATAAAGTGAAATTATTGACTTAAACTACAGACTTTCTTAAACATAGAGGTATGGTTAAAGAAAGGAAATGTCCTGTCGATGTTTATAAAATTAAGTAACTGGTTTTTTGGAGGTATTGAGAGAATTTATGTTTTCTCCCCTTAGTTATTACACAGATTTGTGGTTATTTTTAGCTGTGTGACTCATTGAAGAGACGGAAATGACAAATGAAGAATGTGTGCTGGTAATATTTGATCAGTTTTATGATGTGCTGTGGGAATAAAACTGACATCTAATTAGCTTTGTACAAGGTACTTGTTCCTCACTGTTACTTCAGAAGTAATTCACCATCAGCAATTAGATATGTGTTCCAATTGGACAAACTAAGCTCATTTTGCTACCTATATATTGGAAGTTTATGGATCATATTTTGAAATAAAGTTTGACAATAATGCAGGTTTTGATTACATAGATTTCTAATATTATGTACATTTGAGACGTGGACGTATCAGAGAATAAAGACGATTCCTTATTCTTTTGTATTTTTCGTAGATGATCTTGCATCCAAAGCCAATATCATCATTGATCCTGCAGAGATCTCTGCCATTTCAATGGACGACTTGGATGAGGATGATGAGAGTGTAACTCAACAGGTACAAAACCACAGCCGAGCTTTTTCTGACGTTGCAAAGATTGTTTAATTTGTTAGGTCCCAAGAAGTGATTAAGCTATCGCTGGCCTAGAATACTGTAAGGATTGTGTGAAGGGAGTGTATGCGTTTTAAGATGCTGAGTTCAGATTTTCAGTTTAACAGGGTAACTCTTGGTCAGACATTTATACGTTATCTTCTTAGCACCACTACATATTATGAATGCTTTCTAATTTATCTTGTGTGTAGTGATTGAAACTACATAAAGTGCAAATAGCTTCCCATTAATCTTTACTTGTGAAATCTACACTGTAGATTCTGTTACAGATTCTGTACCCTCTGATATAGTATTTACAGCACAGAAAAAGGTCAATTGGCCCAACACGTCTATACTAGAAATGAAAACAGAAAATGCTGGAGAAACTCAGCAGGACTGACTGCATTAGCAGAGTTAACATTTCAGTCCAATATGACACATCTTCGGAACTAAAAGTAGCTGGAAAATGATGCTTTTTGTGCTGTTGATGAGGATAAAATGGAACAGATTGAGACAGTGTCGAGAACAAAAAACAAAGGCAATGATAATGGTGAAGCACCAGTATTGGTGCTTCAAATAAAACAAACCTTGTTTTAGCCCAGAAACACTGATGCAGCAGGAAAACCCAAGTACAGAGGAATCTCGATTATCTGAAGGACACGGATGGGCAGTATTTTGACCCGTTAATCGAATTCCAGATAATTGAGTGCTGAATAACACAGTTTAGCCGAGCATCAGGACCTTGCGATCTTGCTGGATAATCCAATCTTTGGATAATTGATTGCTGGATAATCAAGGTTCCTCTGTACTGCAGTATGTTTATCTGCTACCCCAGGAGCACTCCTTGAACAGAAATACCCTTCTATTGTGGTAATTCACTGTACAAACAGTGGATCTCTAAATAGTATATTCATAATCCATCATACCAAGAAAATGACATGTGACAGCACTCTGTCCGAACTGGTAATTAATGTTGAATTGTGAAACGTGAAGTGGAAGCTATAGCAGCCCTGAGGGATTCAGTCACAACTATGAAATTTATTGGATCAGATATGTCAGGAGTCCAAACTAACTGCAGAGAAAGAGAGGGCACCTAGTGTAAATACAGTGGATATTCAACAACACATCAAGTGGAGGATAGATGGAACACTTTTGAATGTACAGTACTAAGCTTGTCGGTTAAATACATACCAGAAATCAAGAAGACAAGCACAGAAATATAGAAACTTAGAAAATAGATGCAGGAGTAGGCATTTGGCCCTACAAGCCTCTAACACCATTCAATACGATCATGGCTGTTCATGCAATCTCAGTGTCCCATTCCCACCGTCTCCCCATACTGCTTGATCCCTTCAGGCACAAGGACCACGTCCAGCTACCTCTTGAATAAATCTAATGAACTGGCTCCAACAGCTTCCAGTGAGAGAGAATTGCACAAGTTCACAAAATGAAGAAATTCTTGCTCATCTCAGACCTGAATGGCTTACCCCTTATTCTTAGACTGTGACCCCTAGTTCTGGACCTCCCCCAACATGAGAAACATTCTGCCTGCATCTAGCCTGTAGAGTCCCATCGGGATCTTGTATGTTTCCATCAGATTCCCCCCTCATTCTTCTAAATTACAGTGAATACCTAGTCGATCCAATCTTTCCTCATATGTCAGCCCTGCCATCCCTTGAATCAGTCTGGTGAACCTTCTCTGGACTCCCTCAGACTGAGTTTGGAGGAGCTGGTGTTGGACTGGGGTGGACAAAGTTAAAAATCATACAACACTAGGTTATAGTCCAACAAGTTTATTTGTAGCAGACTAGGAGTCCAAAAGTGCACACAATACTCAAGGTGTGGCCTCACCGAGACCCTGTGTAACTGTTACAAGACATTCTTACTCTGATACTCAAATCCCCTCGCTATGAAGGCTATTAGCTTTCCTCACTACCTGCTGCACCTGCATGCCAACCTTTAGTGACTGTTCCACCATGACATCCAGGTCTCTTTGCACCTCACCTTTTCCTAAACTGCCACCATTCAGATGATAATCTGCCTTCATGTTTTTATGACCAAGTGGATAACGTCACGCTTATCCACATTACATTATATTGTTCAGAATTTGCCCACTAAGCCAGTCTGTCCAAGTCACCCTGCTGCCTCTTAGTATCCTCCCCACAGCACACACTGCCACCCAGCTTAGTGTCATCTGCAAAATCAGAGATATTACATTCCATTCCTTCATCCAAATTGTTAGCGAATACAGAGGAACCTCAATTATCCGAATACCAATTATCTGAAAATCGGATTATCTGAAGGAGATCTTGAGGTCCTGATAGAAACGTTACATCAAAGACGTGGTTCCAACAGTGATTGCCTCCAAATGGCTGACTGCCCCCCCTCTCTCTCTGTCCCCACACTTTCCCTGGAATTCTACACAGGGGTGTATTCTACCCCCCCCACTTCCCCATATAATCTCTCCAACATTGTCCTGTACAGGGCAAGTGTGGAAACTGTCAAAAAGTTGCAGTAGAAAACTTAGGGGGTGGGGGGAGCGGTTTTGGACGGGGTTGGAGGCGCAGGTGGGGGACACGAGGCTCACACACACTGTATGCTGCTGCAGTCTCCTGAACAGGGAGCAGATTTTTAATAGCTCCGAGCCCCAGAGGAAAGGCATTTAATCGACTAACTGAATAATCAATTATCTGAACGAAATAGTGCCCGCCCACCTTGTTCGGATAATCGAGGTTCCCCTCTATTGTGAATATCTGAGGGTCCCAACGCTGAACCGTGCGACACCCCTCGTCACTGCCTGCCACTCTCTGAAAAGGATTCGTTTATTCCAACTGTCTGCTTCCTTTTACCAACCAGTTCTCCGTCCATGTCAATATGTTACCTCTGATATCGCAAGCTTTAATTTTCCTTCCTAATCTCTTGTGTTAAACCTTGTCAAAAGGCTAAACAAATGTGAACTTAAATGCAGTAACAAATTACCGGCAGCATGAAGTGGGAAAAAAAAAACATTTGAGCTGCAGGGAGAAATGATAAGGGATTGACTGGGACATATATATAGCCTCAAGGAAAAATGTACATGAAAGGATGATCGGGGCGATCAGAGATACAAAGCAAAGGAATGTGAATGCTGAGACAAGCCATAACTGTCCTATAATAATAATAAGGCAGTCAAAGAAGGCGAAAGTGAGGACTGCGGATGCTGGAGATTAGAATGGTGCTGGAGAAGCACAGCTTTTCCAGCATCACTCTAATCTTGACTCTAGTTTCCAGCATATGCAGTTCTCACTTTTGTTGAGTTGATTTTAACCTTATTGTGAACCCTCCCTACCTTGAAGACGTTCTCCTCCTCTCTCTCTACAAACATCTCCAGTGAGTCTCGCGCTCTCTCGCACTGCAACCCCCAGGTCGTCGTCTCTGCCCTGAAGCTCAGTCAAAGAAGAAATTAAACTATAAAAGTGCAAATAGGTTTAAAGATTGAGGTTGAGCACATAGTAGTAAATATTCTGATTGACTGCTTCCTTAAAGTATTTACTAAGAAAGGCAATGAATGACATGACAGAATTGATGGATTTTGTTTTTGCTTCATTCTATTGTGGAACGTATACATCGTTGGCAAGGCCAGCATTTGTTGTCCATCTCAAATTGCCTCAGAGGGCAGTTGAGGGTCAACCACATTGTCATGGGTTTGGAATCTCATGTAGGCCACACAGGGTAAAGATGGCTGATTTCC
This sequence comes from Chiloscyllium plagiosum, assembly GCF_004010195.1. Classification (NCBI taxonomy): domain Eukaryota; kingdom Metazoa; phylum Chordata; class Chondrichthyes; order Orectolobiformes; family Hemiscylliidae; genus Chiloscyllium; species Chiloscyllium plagiosum. Next base: position 62,325,950 of record NC_057727.1, read on the forward strand.
TTCCATAAAAAAAAAATTAGTGAGCTAGGTGAGTTTTTACAACAGTCAATAATATTTATATGCCACATTTATTACTTGAATTTAAATTCAGCTGCCAGCTCTCATAAGCATGAACCTGGGCTTTTGGATCTCCAGACCACTGAAGTTACCTTCACACCACCATCTTCCCCCTTGTTTTATGCATGCAAGTTTAAAAAAAAAATCTAAGATGGACTGAAGGGCTCAAAATAAAGAATTTTCCAGTTATGGACAGCTTTAATCTCAGTAATGAGGGAGGGCAAGGAAAAGCTTTGGGGTACTAATGATCATAATGAGGGAATTACCAGATACAGGGGAAGTGCTTGCTTATTGGAAAC
>NC_057727.1:62326581-62331787 GCF_004010195.1 Chiloscyllium plagiosum
CGAAGGAATTGGGAGAATGGGATAGCGTTTTTACAGGGGTCAGGGTGGGAGGAGGTGTAGTCCAGGTAGCTGTGTGAGTCGGTTGGTTTGTAGTAGATGTCCGTGTTGATTCGGTCGCCTGAGATGGAAATAGAAAGGTCGAGGAAGGGGAGGGAGGAATCTGGGACTGTCCAGGTGAATTTGAGGTCGGGGTGGAAGGTGTTGGTGAAGTGGATGAACTGTTCAACCTCCTCATGGGAGCATGAGGCGGCGCCGATACAGTCATTGATGTAGCGGAGGAAAAGGTGGGGGGTGGGGCCAGTGTAGTTGCGGAAGATGGATTGTTCCACATATCCTACGAAGAGGCAGGCATAGCTGGGGCCCATGCGGGTGCCCATGGCTACTCCTTTCGTTTGGAGGAAGTGGGAGGATTGGAAAGAGAATTCGTTTGGAGGAAGTGGGAGGATTGGAATTCGTTTGGAGGAAGTGGGAGGATTGGAATTCGTTTGGAGGAAGTGGGAGGATTGGAATCTCATGTAGGCCACACAGGGTAAAGATGGCTGATTTCCTTCCATTAAAAAAAATTAGTGAGCTAGGTGAGCTTTTACAACAGTCAATAATATTTATATGCCACATTTATTACTTGAATTTAAATTCAGCTGCCAGCTCTCATAAGCATGAAGACTGGGCTTTTGGATCTCCAGACCACTGAAGTTACCTTCACACCACCATCTTCCCCCTTGTTTTATGCATGCAAGTTTAAAAAAAAAATCTAAGATGGACTGAAGGGCTCAAAATAAAGAATTTTCCAGTTATGGACAGCTTTAATCTCAGTAATGAGGGAGGGCAAGGAAAAGCTTTGGGGTACTAATGATCATAATGAGGGAATTACCAGATACAGGGGAAGTGCTTGCTTATTGGAAACGGGCAAATGTGATGCATTTACTCTTGAAAAATTATTAAATAGAGGTGGTTACTAACATTTGTCTTGTTCCATTTTCTGTGAAGTAATGGAATTTACTAAGAGTGAATTTGCAGATCATCTGTAGGGCAATAGCTTTGTGGGGATTCAGAAAATAAATAATGAGTGTGCTGAAGACTTGAAGTGGAATGGAGTGATCTGGATTCAGTTGTAAGGCCACTACTGTTTCTTATTTACATTGGAGTTTTGAATTCTAAAAACAATGCCAATTTTTCAAATTTGCAGATGGTACAAGCTAACTAGGACAGTGGAAATCAAAGGAAGGAGTTCAAAAGTTGCAGGATGAGCTGTCAAAAAGTATATGAGAGCAGATGAACCCAGACGTGTCTGGTTTGATGTGTAACTCTGAGCAGTTGTATGACACCCCCCGAGCATTAATTTCTGCTTTCCTCTTTGCATGTGTCCTCAATCCAGCAGAGGCCGAGTGGTGCTGCTGCAGGCGCAGGAGGTCTCGCCAGGCCGAGCTGGTTAAGTTCACCGACGCTGGGGCGAGCCAATAGGTTCCTAAGCACTGCAGCTGTGAGTTTGATGAATCCCCGTCGATCCCTGACCACAGTGGAAAAGGTGAAGGTTCGTACTCTGAGTGTGGAGCAGAGAACAGAGGAGGACAGTAAGTATCCACCCAGTGGGTGCTCAGTTTGAAGTTTCTTTTCTGTGTCTTTACAACAAAAATGGAAGTTTATAGTACATGATTTGACGCAATCCTAATGTCCATCAGGAAATTCCAAGACCAGCTTACTGACTAGCAGTCATTTTGCAGTTTGATTCAATTGCAAATTTAGGGAGTAAGAATTGTGTTTGAGGAAGCAAAGGCTTGTGTCATGAGAGTAAAAACGTGCTGGAACTACTTTTGTTGTCCCTAGCGATGACACATGTGGGAAGTGTGACTCCTGCAGCTACTGCCTAGCCATGTTTTTGAGCTGAAGCTGGAGGTGGTTTTGCTGTGGAGCATTCGTGACCTTGAGCTTGTGTTCAGTGAGGAGATGGTCACATTGCACGTAAAAACTGAGCAAGCAGAAACGGGATGGTTGACCACCAGGCAGAGTATAGGAAGGCTGCTAGTGAAGGAGACCTCTCTGGCTGCACCCCTGTCTAACAAACATATAATTTTGAGGGGGAAGGGTATAGGAATTCTCAGGGGATAGCAGCAGAAACCAATTCCATGACACCATAGGTGTCTCTGATACACAAGAGGTGAGGAAGAAGAATGACCAGGCTAGAATGATGGGGATTCGGTTGTAAGGGGAAAAGAATCATTTCTGCAGCTGCGAAAGAGACTCAAGGATGTCATGTTGCCTTCCTGGTGCCAAGGTCAAAGATGTCTCAGAGTGATTACTGGGCATTCTGAAGGGAAAAAGTGAACAGCCAGTGGTCATGGTACATATCGATAACAATGACATCAGTTAAGAAAGAGATGAGACCATACAAGCAGAATATAGGGAGTTAGGATGTAAAATAAAATGTAAAGATAGTAATTGCGGGATTACTACTAGTGTCATTAGCCGACGAGAGTAGAAATAACTGTGCATATCAGTTGAATACATTGCTTGAGAAATAATGTAGGATGGAGGGATTCAGGTTCCTGGGACATTGGGACGATTCTGAGGAAAGTGGGAGGGTACAGGACCAACACCAACATTTTGGAGAGTGTTAGCTCATGCTGCCAGGGAAGAGTGTAAACAGTATGATAACATGAGCAGGGAAACCGAGGAGGGCAAGCAAAAGGGGAATGGAAATGGGAATGCATTGTTAGAAAATCAATGCAGTAGTGAGGAAGTATATTGGCTCAGAAAATCATGATGTGCAAAGAGAATGGGTAGAGATGAGAAACACCAAGGGACATGAACATTTTAGAGGTTTGTCTGTAGCTCCAAAACAGTAGTAGGGAAGGCAGAAAACAAAACATCAGAGATGCAAGCAGTAAGGGTATAATTGTAATCATGTGTGATTTAAATCTCCATATAGATTGGACAAACCAAACTAGCAATGAACTAGAATTTTCTAGAGTGTGTACATGATGGTTTTTAGACCAAACGTTAAAGAATCATTCAGAGAACAGACTATTCTAGACTGGCTACTGTGCAGCGAGAAAGGATTAATTAACAATTTTGTTGTGGGGTCCGTTGGGAAGAGTGACCATAATATGTAGGAATTCTTCATTAAGCTAAGTGTGAAGTAGTTGAATCCAGAACTAAGGTTCTGAATCTAAATAAAGAGAACTACGTGAATATGAGATGTGCATTGGTATGGATGGATTCAGGAACGTTACTAAAAGGATCGACAGGAAATGGCTCATATTAAAAGAAATACATGAATTATCGCAATTATTCATTATGGTCTGGCACAAAAATGAAAGAGGAAAGGTGACTCAAACGTGGCGTACAAAAAAAGTTACAGCAGTGTTAGATCTAAAGGAGAATCTTATAAAATAGCCAGAAAATGCAGCAAGCCAGAGGATTGGGAGCATTGTAGAATTCAGCAAAAAAAGATTTAAAAAAAATTGAGGGGGGGATATATGTCAGAGAATAAAACTACAGGAACTTAAAAAGTGACTAAAATCTTTAAATATGTGAGGAGAAAAATATTAGGGAAGACACATATGGGTCTCTTACAGTAAGAAGATTGTGAAATTATTATGGGGAAAGGAGAAATTGAAAATAAATTGGACTCGTACTTTAATTTGATCTTTGTGAAGAGGGCATAATTAACCTCTGAGAAATGTTAGGGAACAAAGTGTCTAAAGAGAAGGAGGAATTAAACGAAATCAGTATTTGTAAGAAAATAGTGCTGACAAATCACCATGTTCTGATTATCTATAACCAAGAATAGAGCTGAAAATGTGTTGCTGGAAAAGCGCAGCAGGTCAGGCAGCATCCAAGGAACAGGAGAATTGACGTTTCGGGCTTAAGCCCTTCTTCAGGAATGGAGGAAGAGAGCTTCTTCAAGGAAGGCATCCTTGCAAGAGGATTCGCAGTAGGTTAAAATCTTCGAGGAGAAAGTGAGGACTGCAGACGCTGGAGATCAGAGCTGAAAATGTGTTGCTGGAAAAGCGCAGCAGGTCAGACAGCATCCAAGGAACAGGAGAATCGACGTTTCGGGCATAAGCCCTTCTTCAGGAATCCTGAAGAAGGGCTTATGCCCGAAACGTCGATTTCCTGCTGCTGCGCTTTTCCAGCAACACATTTTCAGCTCTGATCTCCAGCATCTGCAGCCCTCACTTTCTCTCAAAGTTCTTGACTTACCTCAGCTAGTTGGGCCTGTATGATCCTTTGTCTGGCAGCTCAATGGTTTAGATATTGGAGAAGTAAAACCATTGCTGCTTCTTTGGATGACAGTATTTATAAATTTGCAACCCAATGGATTTTGATTGCACTATTTTCATTCACACCATCATGAATTGCATAACATGGATGCCAAATCTTGTATTCACTTCTGCTTTGCTATTTTAAACAAAATATATATATAGTATGACTGTATTTTTCAAACTGAAAGGCATGTAAATAATTGACAGCAATGTTCTAACAGAGCTGTTAACACCTAGTGAGCAATAGATCGCTTTGTTAAACATTCAAGGATTATTTTCCATGATCCACATGAAGACAAAAATTAACTTCTCACTGTTTCATGGAGGGTGTTCAATGTATAATGTTTCACTTTGTTTAATGCAAAGGATTTGTTATTGTTTAATTTCTAAAACCACAAATGTTTAGACTTTGGAATCAATAAATACCGTATCTAAATTTGCAAATAATGTGAAATTCAGGGTTCTGATAGTCAATACTGAGAAGGGCTGCAACACGTTCTAGAAGAACATAAAGAAATGTGCAGAATGAGCAAATAATTGACAAATGATTCAACACAGATAAATATGAGCTTATATATTTTGGCAAGACTAATAGGGAGATCACTCATTGCTTGGAAGGTGCAAGTCTATGTAGGGCTGAAACTTCTTTGATGTATGGTAAGGTGGTTAGGGTTTCCGGCTGTGTTTGGTCTGTTTGTCGTGGTTTGTTCTTGAGGAATCTGCGGACTGTATTTTTTGAGTATCCGTTCTTCTTGAATACGTTGTATAGGTGGTTCTCCTCTGTTTTCCAGAGTTCGTCTGTGCTGCAGTGTGTGGTGGTTCGTTGGAATAGTGTTCTGATACAGCTTCGTTTGTGTGTGTTGGGATGGTTGCTGGTGTAGTTATGTATTTAGTCTCTGTTTGTCGGTTTTCTGTATACGCAGGTTTGTAGTTCTCTGTTG
>NC_057727.1:62332049-62348113 GCF_004010195.1 Chiloscyllium plagiosum
AAGACCCCTCGGAATCCTAGTAGCACACAAACCCACCAACACTCTCAAACAAAAACTAACAAACTTAAAAGACCCAGTGCAACCCATGGACAAAATCAACGTCTTCTACAAAATTCCAATCAAGGACAGCCACAAACAATACGTAGGACAAACAGGAAGAAAGTTAGCCACCAGGATACACTAACACCAGCTAGCCACAAAAAACACGACCCTCTCTCCCTCATAGCCCTACACACGGATGAAAAAAAACTACGAATTCGACTGGGATAACAATCTATCCTGGGACAGGCTAAGCAAAGACATGCCAGAGAATTCCTAGAGGCCTGGCACTCCAACCACAATGCCATAAACAAACACACAGATCTAGATACCATTATCAACCCGTCAGAAAACAAACAGGAAATGACATCACCACAAACCCCAGGAACCCCATCCAGGACAAACATATAAATAGAAAGCAGGAGACAACAGCTTTGCTTCACTTGGAGGTCACCACTGATGATGTTACCTAGCCAGGTAATAAAGGGTCTGGATATCAAACCTACAGCTCAGTGAGCAAACTTACACCCGTAAAGGTAACTTTATTGGCATGATCTGAGAATTTGTTGACAATCAGGAAATGGAATGGAATAAATGGCTTTTGTATCACAGTGATCAGTGTGATATACTCATAAGATATATTAATTACCTAGATGAGGCAATCAAATGCAACATTTCCAAATTTGCTGATGATACAAATCTAGCTCGATCTGTGAGTTGTGAGAAGAATGCAAGGATGCTTCCAGGTGATTGAGACAAGTTGAATGAGTGGGTAAATACGTGGCAGATGCAGTACAATTTAGGTAAATTTGCAGTAATACATTTTGTTGTGAAAAACAGAATGAAATATCATTTAAATAGTAATATATTGGGAAGTATGGATGTGCAAAATGGTGCAATGCATGAACATCACTGGCAGGTGTAGAATCATAGAGATGTGCAGCATGGAAACAGACCCTTTGGTCCAAATCGTCTGTGCCAACTATCCTAAACTAACCTAGTCCCATTTGCCAGCACTTGACCCATACCCCTCTAAACCCTTCCTATTCAAGTAACCATCCAGATGCCTTTTAAATGTTGTACTTTTACTGGCTTCCACCACTTCCTCTAACAACTTAATCCGTACGTGTATCACCCTCTACATGAAACATTTGCCCCTCAGGTCCCTTTTAAATCTTTTCCACCTTGCCCTAAACCTATGCCCTCTAGTTCTGGACTCCCCGACCCCAGGGAAAGGACCTTGTCTATTTACCCTATCCATGCCCCTCCTGATTTTGTAAACCTCTAAGGTCACCTCTCAGCCTCTGATGCTCCAGGGAAAACAGCCCTCGCCTATTCAGCCTCTCCCTATTGCTCAAACTCTTCATCCCTGGCAACAGCCCTCTAAAAGTAAGTAATTAGGAACCAAGTATGTGTTGGCTTTCATTGCAAGAGGATTTGAATTCAAAAGTAGGGCTTTCTTTCTGCGGTTATACAGGACCTTCCATGAGACAATACCTGGAGTTTTGATTTCTGTATCAAAGAAAGGGTAACTTGAGAGAGTACAGTGGAAATTCACTGAGCTGATACTGGGGTTGGCAGGACTGTCCTTTGAGGAGAGATTGGTTTGACCAGGCCTGTACTAACTAGAGTTGAGGATGAGAGGGGTGATCTGAATGAAGTGGGTAAGATTTAACAGTGATGGACAGACTTGTATGCAAGGAGGATGTTTTCCTTGGTTGAGCAGTATGGGAACCTAGGGAACACAGTCTTGTGGTACAGGGTAGACCACTTAGCTTTGAGATGAGGAAAGATTTTTTTATTGAAAAGTTAGTAAACTTGTGGAATCCACTACCAACGAAGGCATTGGAAGCCAAGTCACTGAATGTGTTCAGCAAGAGATTAATAAATTATTATAAATTAAAGGCATCCAGGAGTATGGGTAACAAGTGGGATATGAATATGGCATTTAATAGAGAATCAACTATCATCGCATTGAAAAGTGGAGCAGGACTGAAGAGTTGAATGGCCTACTCCTGCACTTGGTTTCTATATTTTGCAATATTTTTAGCAGTTACAGAGCCAGGAAAATGGGTTATTGCTGGGTTGTGGGGTTGGGGACCTTGTGTGAGTCATATGGTGAGAACGTGGGTGGTGTGGTGGTTCAGTGGTTAGCACTGCTGTCTCACAGTGCCAGATTCCAGCCTTGGGCGACTCTCTGTGTAGAGTTTGCACATTCTCCCCGTGTCTGCATGGCTTTCCTCCAGGTTCTCTGGTTTCTTCCCATAGTCCAAAAACGTGTGTGTTAGATAAATTAGCCATGCTAAATTGCCCATAGTGTTCAGGGATGTGTATATTAGGTGCACTTTAAGGGGAAACATAGAGTAATAGGGTAGGGGAATGGATCTGGGTTGCATACTCGTTGGAGGGTCAGTGTGGACTTGTTGGGCCAAATAGCCTGTTCCCATACTGTAGGGATTCTATGATAAGGACGGGAATATAGAGGAGTAAAGAACAAAAGGGGAAGGTATGACTTTTCGATGACATACAGGCTTTGGAAGATATGAGATGAGTTACACACTGCAAAATCCAATGTTTGTAGCAATGATGATGAAATCCCCAGCAGATTGGTGATAAGGAATTCAGAGCTGATGGTAATGCCATTGACTGTCAAGGGGAGGTGGTCAGTTTCTTGTTGAATCTGGTCGTTGCCAAGCATTTGCCATTTTTTGTACTTGCCTGATTGTTGCCAGTTGATGCTGAATGCAGGTACAAACGCCTTCAGTCACTGAAGGACTGCGAATGGTGCTTAACACTTTTCCTGGCATGCAGTTCTTCAGGAAGTGAGCACAGGCCCTCCTTCATCAACTAGAGACGCAAACGATGCATGGACCCAGGTGGAATTGTGAAAGGTGTTTCTTCCTGCAGCAGGATTTGCCAAAAGTGGTTAAGGATCAGTCTGTTGGGAGTTCTGATGTAGCATTGCTGGCAAAAATCGAGCAAAGAAACCAGCATAGCGAAGTTTCCAACATTAAACTATCCACAAATTCCATGTGATTGAAACTCTTACAGGTGTCAATGGTAGCCATGATGTGGAGGTGCTAGTGTTGGACTGGGATGGACAAAGTCAGAAGTCACACAACACCCAGGTTCTAATCCATCTGGTTTATTTGAAACCACAAGATTTTGGAACGTTGCTCCTTTGTCAGGGAAGACGTTGAGAAAGGAGCAGTGCCCTGAAAGCTTGTGATTTCAGATAAACCTGTTGGACTACAACTTGGTATTACATGACTTCTGACACTTATAGGGGTTGAAAAATAGGGTTGATTTTAAAAAAAGAGGTGTGCAGCTTCTGATTCACCTTGTGCCTAACAGCCACAAGTTAATGAGGTAACCAGCAATAGTTTAACACATTGAGGAAACCTTTGGGTTCAGTGGTGCACCACTGCTAAGCTAATATGGCCTAATTTGGTATTAATATCAGCTTTTCCTTGTGCTTTGACAATACAAATCTATAAATTAGAAGTAGAACTAGACTTAGTGAAAAATAAGAGTCTTAGCATAGAGGGATAGAGGCAGAGAGATTATTTATCCTTGGGTGAGAATCTAGAACCAGAGGGCATAATCTGTCACTGGTTTAAGACAAGATGAAATATTTCTTCTTTCAAAGGGTAGTGACTCTGTGAAGTTCTTTACTGCAGAGAGCTGTCAAGGCTGAGTCAGGTATATTCAAAGCTAAGGTTGGAAGATTTTTAATCTGTAAGGGAGTCAGTGCCTCAGCAGGAATACCATTTGCTCCTGCAGCCTTTTCTGCATTAAACTCCATTTGCCACCTCTCAGCCCAGCTCTGCAGCTTATCTATATCACTCTGTTCTTAAGCTGGCAGACGACCTTCTCTATTTTGTCCAAGGCTTGAGCTCATAGTGTCTAGCATGCTGAAGGATACATTCAAGAATTAACATTCCAACGCAGTGGAGTTGGGAATTAACAGATTAGCCAAGATCTCATTGAATGATGGAACGGACCTGATGGCCAGAATGGAGCTGAAAATGTGTTGCTGGAAAAGCGCAGCAGGTCAGGCAGTATCCAAAGAACAGGAGAATCGACGTTTCGTGCATAAGCCCTTCTTCAGGAATGAAGGGCTTATGCCCGAAACGTCGATTCTCCTATTCCTTGGATGCTGCCTGACCTGCTGCGCTTTTCCAGCAACACATTTTCAGCTCTGATCTCCAGCATCTGCAGTCCTCACTTTCTCCTCCCTGATGGCCAGAATGGCCTACTTCTGCTCCGCATCTGCAGTCATTGTTTTTACCTCGTTGATTTTAACCCTACTGCGAATCCTCTTGCAAGGATGCCTGCCTTGAAGAAGTTTTCCTCCTCTCTCTACAAGAATCTCAGGGAGTCCCTCTCCCACTGCCAATCTTCCGGCTCAGCACTGTTCCCATGACTTGTCCTACCTGCCTATCACCTTTTCCACCTATCCACTCCACCCTCCTCCTTGACCTATCACTTTCATCCCCTCTCCCACTCACCTATTAGATGAGATTGGATTAGATTACAGTGTGGAAACAGGCCCTTTGGCCCAACAAGTCCACACCGACCTGCCGAAGCGCAACCCCCCCATACATTTACCCCTTACCTAACACTACAGGCAATTTAGCATGGCCAGTTCACCTGACCTGCACATCTTTTGGACTGTGGGAGGAAACCGGAGCACCCGGAGGAAACCCACGCAGACACTGGGAGAACGTGCAAACTCCGCACAGTCAGTTGCCTGAGGCGGGAATTGAACCCGGGTCTCCGGCGCTGTGAGGCAGCAGTGCTAACCACTGTGCCACAGTGCCACCCATGGTACTCTGCTACTTTCTCCCCACCCCCACCCTCCTCTAGCTTATCTCTCCACCCTTCAGGCTCTCTGCCTTTATTCCTGATGAAGGGCTTTTGTCGATTTTATTGCTCCTCGGATGCTGTCTGTTCTGCTGTGCTCTTCCAGCACCACTAATCCAGAATCCAAATCATATGGTCATTCAACCTCAGTCTGCTCAAGTATTCATTAATAATATGCCTGATCTGATTGTGGCCTCAGTTGCACATTCCCATCTACCCCTCTCCTAACCTTAGATTCTTAGCTAGTAAGGGGATTATTCTACCTCTGCCTTACTATATTCAATGACCCCGTCTCCACGGTTTTTTGGGGAGAGATTTCCAAGGACTCGTGACCCGCCAAGAGGAAAAAAAAAGCCCTTTAATCGCCATCTTTTCCATATTTTCAATCTGTTTCCCTTCGTTGCAATCTCTACCCACAAGGAGAAACTTCCCTTCATTTTCCACCCTGTCAAGTCTCCACAGAATCTTTTATGTTTCAATAAGATCTCCTCTTTCTTCTGAACTGCTGTGAATACAGGTGTACCCTGTCTAACCTTTCCTCAAGATAACACAATATCAATTGCACAGCATGACACAAGTGCCAGGCAGTGATAATTTCCCACAAGATAGAATATAGCTATTGCTCCTTGACATTGAACCGCCTTATTGTCACTGAGTACCCACTAACAACAGTGTGACACTGTAGGATTCCTAGCCTATGACTCCCGAAAGCCTGTACACCATCTACAAAGGCACAACCCAGGAGTATGATGGAATACTCCCCTCTTGCCCAAATGAACACAGCTTCAGTAACAGTCAAGGACGTAGATTCCAACATTTTTTAAATGACAGATATTAGGCTAACCAGCTTGTAGTTTCTTGATTTCTGTCTCCTTCCTGTCTACTTCTGACATCTGTCCTATATCTATCACCCCTCACTTTAAAGCTATGTCCCCTCCATGTTGCCATCAGGATATGAGGAAAACGGCTCCCACTGTCCACCCTATCTATTAAGTCACTTCTCAACCTTCTCTCTAACGCAAAAAGCCTCAAGTCCCTCAGCCTTTCCTCGTAAGAGCTTCCCTCCATACCAGGCAACATCCTAGTAAATCTCCTCTGAACCCTTTCCACCACTTCCACATTCTTCTTATAATGCGATTACCAGAACTGTACACAATACTCCGAGCGCGGCCGCACCAGAGTTTTTGACAGCTGCACTATGGCCTCATGGCTCCGAAACTTAGTCTCTCTACAAAGAAAAGCTTACATACCGGATGCCTTCTTAACAACCCTATCAACCTGGGTGGCAACTTTCAGAGGTCTATGTACATGGACACCAAGATCTCTCTGCTCATCTACTTTACTAAGAATCTTATCATTAGCCCAGTACTCTTTGTTCCTGTTGCTCCTTCCAAAGTGAATCACCTCACACTTTTCCACATTAAACTCCATTTGCCACCTCTCAGCCAGCTCTGTCCCTCTGTAACCTACAACATCCTTTGGCACAATCCACAACTGTAGCGACCTTAGTGTTATCTGCAAATTTACTAATCCGTCCTTCTATATCCTCATCCAGGTCATTTATAAAAATAACAAACAGCAGTGGACCCAAAACAGATCCTTGCAGTACACTAGCAACTGAACTCCAGGATGAACCTTTCCCATCAACCACCACTCTCTGTTTTCTTTCAGCAAGCCAATTTCTGATCCAAAATGCTAAATCGTTCTCAATCCCCGCCTTCCGTGGGTAACCTTATCAAACGCCTTACTGAAATCCATATACACTACATCAACAGCATTACCCTCATCCACTTTCCCTATCTCCACACACAACGTCCCACTACTGTCCTTGACTGATCCTAATCTTGCTCTAGTCATTCTTTTATTCCTGACATACCTACAGAAAGCTTTAGGGTTTTCCTTGATCCTATCTGCCAACGACCTGTCATTTCCCCTCCTGGCTCTTAGCTCTCTCTTTAGGTCTTTCTTGGCTAACTTGTAACTCTCAAGCGCCCTAACTGAGCCTTCACGTTATCATTCCAACATAAGCCGCCTTCTTCCTCTTGACAAGAGATTCAACTTCTTTAGTAAACTACAGCTCCTTTGCTGGAGCATTTTCTTCCTGCCTGACTGGTACATACTTATCAAAGACACGCAGTAACTGTTCCTTGAATGAGCTCCACATTTCAGCAGTGCCCATCCCCTGCAGTTTCCTTCGCCATCTTATGCATCCTAAATCTTGCCTAATCGCATCATGATTGCCTTTTCCCCAGCTACAACTGTTGCCCTTCGGTATATACCTACCCCTTTCCATCGTTAAAGTAAACATAACGAAAATGCTCACCTACCTTCAAATCTAATTACCCAGTACCAAATCTAATGTGGCCTCACCCTTTGTTGGCTTGTCTACACACTGTTTCAAGAAACCCTCCTGCTCACATTGGACACAAACAGACCCATCTAAAGTACTTGAACTTTAGTATTTCCAGTCAATATTTGGAAAGTTAAAACCCCCATGATAACCCTGTTACTCCAGATTCTATCCAGAATTATCTTTGCTATCCTTTCCTCGACATTGCTGGAACTATTCGGAGGCCTATAGAAAACTGTCAACAGGGTGACCTCTCCTTTCCTGTTTCTAACCTGAGCCCATACTACCTCAGTAGATGAGTCCTCAAATGTCCTTTCTGCCTCCATAATACTGTCCTTGACTAACAATGCCACACCTCCCCCTCTTTTACCATCTTCTCTGTTCTTACTGAAACATCTAAACCCCAGAACCTGCAACAAATATTCCTGTCCTTCCTCTAGCCATGTCTCTGAAATGGCCACAACATCGAAATCCCAGGTACCAACCCATGCTGCAAGTTCACTCACCTTGTTCTGGATGCTTCTGGCGTTGGAGTAGAACTCCACCGATCTTGAAACCTTATTTCTGACCTCGCCACTCTCAACCCTCAGAATACAATTTATGTTCCCATCCCCCTGCTGAATTAGTTTAAACTCTCCCGAAGAATTTTCCGATCTGATGGGATCTTTGCAGTATCTAGGGAGTGTTAAAATTAAGACCAATGCATCTACAACCTCAGCAACTACTTATTTTATCACCCTAAGAGAAACTTCCAAGGGATCGAGTTTTGGAACCATGCGGCCATGCTGCCGCTGTACAAAACTCTGGTGCAGCCACACTTGGAGTTTTCCGTGCGCTGCATTATGGGAAGCATGTGGAAGCTTTCGAAAGGGTTCAGAGGAGATTTACTAAAATGTTGCCTGGTAAGGAGAGAAGCTCTTACAAGGAAAGATTGAGTGACTTGACGCTGTTTTCGTTCGAGAGAAAAAGGTTGAGAGGTGACTTAACTGAGACATACAAAATAATCAGAGGGTTAGGTTGGGTGAACAGTGAGAGCTTTTTTCCTAGGATGGTGATGGCTAGCACGAGGAGACATAGCTTTAAATTGAGGGTGATATAGTACAGATGTCAGAAGTAGTTTCTCTACTCAGAGCAGTAGGGGCATGGAATGCATTATCTCCAACAGTAGTAGACTTGCCAACGTTAAAGGCATTTGACTGGTCATTAGGTAGGCATATGGGCAAGAATGGAATAGTGTAGGTTAGATGGGCTTCGGATTGGTTTCACAGGGCGGCACAACATCGAGGGCCAAAGGGCCTGTACAACGCTGTAATGTCCCATGTTCTGTAAAGTCCATCAAGGCTTGAGGACTTATCAGGATTTTCATTCTAATAATTTTATTTATATTTTCCATGGTGATTGTACTTGTTACAAGTTTCTCACTCCCTTTCATATTATAGTACAGTTATTTCTGGAATATTATTTGCATCCTGTACGGGAAGTTAGATGTAAGGTATCCAATTCATCTGCCATTTCCCTGTTTTCCATGATTAATTTTCCAGTTTCTCTCTCTCTCAAGGTTGAAGCTTATTTTGCATGTGTTGTAGAGTACTTGGCTGCTGGGATTTTTCAAAACTATTTCTCCCACTGCAAAGGAAGAGAGGGAAAGAGATGGATACTTTAACTTCAGACTGAATGTTTCCATCTTTCTGCTGCACTACCCATACCCAAGGCTATAAATCTAAAGTCATAAGATTACAAACTTTACAAAGTTAACTCTTCAGTGTAGGTTGCATTTATTGAAAAGGGTGGCACTGGAAAAGCACAGCAGATCAGGCAGCATCAGAGGAGCAGGAGAGTCGACATTTCGGGCATCAGCCCCACGTTCTCGATGAAGGGCTCATGCCTGAAATGTCAACTCTCCTGCTCTTCAGATTCTGCCTGACCTGCTGTGGTATTCCAGCGCCACCCTGTTTGATCCTGACTCTCCAGGATCTGCAGTCCTTAATTTCTCCATCGATTACATTTAGTCAATTGCCCCACTTCTTGATACACAACAGTACAAGTGCACAGTAGTAATGATTTCTGGATAAGACTGCAAACTGGACATATTATCAACACCACTTCCTTTTAGCTTGAAGATAGCATGTTCTCCCAGTTATGAGATTTGAAAGACTCAGACAGAGGCTTAGCGTGTTGTATTTACTCTGTTCTCAATTTCTACATTTTTGTCAAGTGAAGCTAAATAGTGTTATATGATGGTACATGTAACCCTAAGCCTACCAAGATCTCCATTGGTGACTGTTAGTTCTATTGTGCGATGACTTTGGTTGTAAATCATGAAGTGTTAATTTGATACTAATCATATGAGTGCCTGGTTCTGATTAAAGTTTCATCTGTTCAGCCTGCAGTAACACGGCAGTGGCAGAATTACATTGTGAGTGATCCTCATAAAGCTGTTTGAACTGTGTGGTTATTTGCAGACTGTTACAATCTGATGCATAATGATACTTTGCTTCTCTTACAGTTGAAGGAAGCCATGGAAATGATGGCCTGTTGTTAGGGCGTCCCCCTGATGAACCAGATCACCTGATCACCGAGAAATCTTTACTAGAAATTCTGGATGGTGCTATCATGATGTACAACCTGAGTGTGCACCAACAGCTCGGCAAGGTAACATGCTCGTTCTGTTTGAGTGGCTGGTGTGATTGTCTAGAACCTAGTGGAGGACTCTCCTGCTCCTTCTTCAAAGTAGTGCTGTGGGATCCATTACATCAATCTGAGATCACAGATAGCATTGTGGTTTGACAACTTATGCAAGAGATGGCACCAGTATTTCACTGAAATTTCAGCTTGAATTTGTTAGTCTCTGAAGTGATGCTTGAGCCACAGCCTTCTGCTTCAGAGGCAAATGTTCAATTAATTGAGCATTATTACAACAGAACCTGTTTCGCTAGCTGGGAAAGAAAAACCAGACTTGCATTTATGTAGCACCTTTCATGCCAACCACTGATCTCAAAAGGGCTCTATAGCCATTGAAGTACTTTTAAAGTGTAGTCATTGTTTTGATATAAGAAATATGACAGCTAATTTGCACATAGCAAAATCTCTCGGAACAGTAACATGATGACCAAATAATCTAGGTTTTGTGGTGATGATTGAGAGATAGACATTGACCAGTTGGTAACTCCCTGTTACTTCTCCAAACAGGGACATAGGATCTTTTGGATCCACCAAGTGGGCAGATAGGCCTGAGTTTAATGACACATCTGCATTATGCCACCTCCAGCAGTGCAACACTCCCTTGACACAATTCTGGAGTATTAATATAGATGTTTGTGCTCTTAAACCCTCATGAGGAACTTGACCTGGAATCTTGTACCTCAGAGGCGAAGTGCTACTGTTGGTATCAAAGACTCTAAGTCAGGGAGCCTTATATTCTGTAATCAGTAAAATGTTTGAGGGCAATCTGGAAAAAGGGAGCAAAATAAAACATTTGAAATCAAGTGGGCTAATTATGTAAGGCATTGTGGGAGGGAGGTCAAATATTAACATGACAGTGGAAGTTGAACAGCTGTCTTACTTGAATTTTAGCAAGCGCTTTACGTAAGAACAAGGAATATGGCTAGAAGATAGTCAGTGTAGTTAAAAGGGGTAATTATCAGCTTGTGTGGGACACTATTTGACCTGATATAGAGATGTGTGTAATTTTGAATATGGGCTTACAATAGGGAAGCCATAACCATTGACCGAGTTGAGAGAAGAGCACTGGAAGCTCAGGAAGATGGGAGCATTTATGTGATAAAATTTCATTGACATTTCCCGAATGCTGTGGGTGCAGTGTGACTGAATTCACATAAATGATGCCAGAACCTCAAACTGTAGGGTGTAGATTCTCATTCTGCAGGGAACAGGTGATAGTAAGGTTGAATTTATGTACTTCGTGTGGAGGATCATAAATGTTTGGAGCAGACTGTCTCTGGAAACAAATCAAGAGGAAGTTGGATCAATGTTAGCATTTGAAAATGATCAGGAGCTTGAAGAGGGAGAAATAACTTAGATTTCTCTTGATCTTTGAGATTAGCCAGATGCATGTGGTCCTATGGTATTTTCAGGTCTATTGCAGCCATACCAATCACTGACCGGAAATGCATTAAGACCTCGATGTGGCCAACTCTGTCATTGAGTGTTAAGCAGAGAAAAGCAAACCTGTGATCTCTGTGGCTAGGCTGAACAATCTCACTCGAGGATCATCAGTAGCTCTGCAGCACACAATTAAACTATGATCACCATGTGAACAACATCCATTATGCAGAACAGTATACTTTGTATTGCATTAATCCCAGTAGATGGAGTGTTCAAGATGCAGAGGCAGTTCAGTTCTGTCAGTCTGTTGTTGTGATGAGTCAGTCTGTTGTTGTGATGAGTCAGTCTGTTGTTGTGATGAGTCAGTCTGTTGTTGTGATGAGTCAGTCTGTTGTTGTGATGAGTCAGTCTGTTGTTGTGATGAGTCAGTCTGTTGTTGTGATGAGTCAGTCTGTTGTTGTGATGAGTCAGTCTGTTGTTGTGATGAGTCAGTCTGTTGTTGTGATGAGTCAGTCTGTTGTTGTGATGAGTCAGTCTGTTGTTGTGACGAGTCAGTCTGTTGTTGTTTTTCTGGTGTCTCTGCATGTGTGATGGCTATGTCTGTCATTCAACAGAAGTCTCTTGCTGGAAATTGTAACCTCTTGTCTGACAATCACAGTCTGCTCTGTGTGTAAAGTTACAAGTAATTTTTGGAATTTCTCTCTCTCTCACTTTTTTTGTTTCACTGACCTGAAGATTGCAGGCCTTACAATGGAGGAGGGCTTATCACAACATTCATGGACCAGCAATAGCTGTCTATTAAAGTTCTGAGGTCTTTCAGTTTCTCAGAAATATGGATATCTGTTTCTGTAGCTTTTTCTTCCAACACGAGAGTTCTAAGAAATCCCACAACCCAAAGAGAAAAGTACAAAGAAGGCACCTGAAGAAAGATGGAAAGGAGCGAGATGCATTGCTCCATATTTCAGAGATGGTTTGCTGTGTTTAGCTGCTTAATGCGTAAGTGTAAATTATCTAGCGTGTAATTAGAGGTGTCGCACTTTGAATAGCTCTGGCCATGGCTCTGTGCTACATAGTTATGGAATTTGCAACTTGTGTCTGGGTATAATACTGATGTGAGGACCAATTAGAAAGGACCTAATATTCACAGAATCACAGCATTATTCCAGTGCAGAAGGAAGCAATTTGGCCATTTGGCTGCAGTGGCTGTCCAAATGAGCATTTCACTTTGACTGAAGTCAGTATTTGCTGCATCTACCCGGCATTTCTGTCTGAGATTGGTAATGGTTTGGTACCTTGTTTTAAAAAGTGTTATTACTGCTCCTTGATATTCTGTAGGCATGGATGTGACACTCTTTTCCTGCCTGGTGTTAAGTAAGCTACAGCAGATAGTGATGCTGAGGAAGAATTAGGTACATACTGATTGAAGAAACCAGTCAACAATCATCACTTCAACTCACTCATGACAGATGCCATGAACCCTCTTAATATGGAATCCCATTTAAAACAGCCATCTGTGATGTTACATCTTCATTGCAAGCAGTTAATTAATTAACTTGCCAGTTGATCACCCATGGAATTAAGACTAGATATAATTTAGAGGTGAACTGGGGTTAGAGAGTAAGGAATAATTAGATCAGAATGTGTTGACTTAATTCAAGCTCTATTTTAAATGCCATATGTTCTAAATTATAAATTATTTTCTCCAGTTTTATAATGGACAACATTTATGTGAACTTGTCACACTGTAATAAACCCCACTCATCAGTGAAATGGAAGTCAAGTTGTCTCAAGTGACTCTTGACAATGTTTGTCATTAAAATAGTCTTGCAGCAACATTGATGTGAAAGGAGATCAGGTTCTAATTATGAATGCATGGAATGTAGTGTTTCTTCATACCCTATCCCACTTCATTGCTGTCTGTTTTCTAAAAATGCCAACTCCTTGCTGAATTATGATTCCACTCATCTCTTCCACACTTGATTATAGACATTTATGAGGTCAGACAGGCTTAGTAGATGGTATTCTAATTGAGAATTATTCAGTTCTCATGTCTAGGGAAAACAGCTGATTTTCCCATCCTTGATTGTTGATTATTATCTCAATGTTGTGACTCCAGGACAGGGAGACTCAAGCTTTCTGTCCCAGAAGTAGCGATTCTATCACTGCGCCACAGAAGTCCTTTTATCCCAATGTTGTACTCTGATTGTATATAGCCTTGGATTAATTATCTACATAGTGGGGAAGAATGAGTAAGTGTGTGGAAGGTCGTTGATAGAGTTGACAGACAAATGCTGAATGCATACAGGGTGGGGACACTGCAATGGGAATTAAACTTACAATTATTGTCTGAGAAGGGAGGGGCATTGATGTCAGTATTCAGAAACAGTAGGATACAGCCTCAATGGGAATCTTTGAGCATTGAACCGAAATAAAACAAAATTTCACTCAATCCTAACAGCTCAAGAAGTTGGGTATATCTTGTATGTCTTTGACTTTCCTTGCCCTATTATTATGGACCCAATGTGAGCGTGGGTTAACATTACTCCTTTTCTTTAAAATGAATGTTGTGACTTTAAAGGATAGGCATAAAGAGCTTTTCTGGTAAGTTTAAATCGGAAGAAAAGGTGAAAATTTATTCACACTGCACTCTGATTGTAAATAGACTATACTCTCTCAAACACAGAGACACCTGCACACAATAAATGTTAAATCTTGCAGATTACAGATAAACTTACATTATTAATAGAATATTAAGACTATTTAAATAAGTATTTTAAAGTGAAAGCATTGCAGTTTAGATTAGATTACCTACAGTGTGGATACAGGCCATTTGGCCCAACAAGTCCACACTGACCCTCTGAAGAGTAACCCACCCTGACCCAATTCCCTCTGACTAATGCACCTAACACTGTGGGCAATTTAGCATGGCCAGTTCTCCTGACCGGCATCTCTTTTGGATTGTGGGAGGAAACCCATGCAGACACTGGGAGAATGTCTATGTAGAGTTTGCACAGTTTCCTGAGGCTGGAATTAAACCTGGGTCCCTGGTGCTGTGAGGCAGCAGTGCTAACCACTGAGCCACCGTGCCGCCCCATTCTAGATGATATCCTCTTTAAAGTTGAATGGAAGTTGGAAGTCTCTGGGTTTTCAACGTTGTGGCTCAGTTCTTTCAGAAAAAAAGAGATACTGTTTTGTAGGTGGAGAGGAGAAAAAGCACCTCTTTCACCACCTTGGTTGATTGACAATATTAGGTATGGTTCTATTAGGCTGGAGGGTGGTTATTGTGTCCTCTTGCTTTCCAGAATGAACTATCCTGGGCTGCTGCTTAGAATAATCTGTTGCCTTACTTGAACTTAGTTTTGATCTTGTGAATACATGATCAGTACTATTGTGGTCCACACAAATGATTCAAAGTTAGAAGCCATTGCTCACTATTTGGGGATATATGGTAGCCATTCAGCCGGTTTGTGGTAAACTGGTTTCTCCATTTGCTGAGTTTCATGTTCATAAATATGGAGTCTGGAGGATTATGATAATTTAGTTTCTGTAAATGTCCAGACAATAAAAGTTGCAAGTTCATTGATTTTGTATCCAGAATGCCCTTTCAAATGGGATTGGGACTACACTACAAAATTTATATTTTAATGATTTTCCAAATTGGGAGTTAGTTCTTGTATACGCAAGCCATGTCAGCTGACTTTCAGCAGCTATCTTTTCAGCATTTTTTAAGGTTAAATGGAACAGAGTTCATACTGAATAAAAATTGTATCTTAAAAATAAGGAACATGACACATCTTCACTGAGCATGGCACTGCAGATATGTCAGATGCACCAATTAAGATGATTCATTGTGTCACAAGGATTCAATTTTAATTGTTGCTTACTGTTGAGAGTTCTAATGGGAACCAAATTCAAAGTAAATGATGAAAGGTAGGCACTGGGAAGTTACTTAACTCTGTCCTCTCTTTCTTCCCCCCCCCCCCCCAAAAAAAACCCATAAAATGAGCAAAGTTATTCCCAGGAGTGTTGCACTTTTCTCCCTGGTTTTTAGTCCGGGGGGACTGATGCGGGCTTAGGGGTCTGGAGCACATCTGTGGCATCATGTAGAAAAGATTGCAGAAAGAGCAGAACTTTAACAGTTTTTCTTGTATCGTGTGTTTCCTTTCTGGTGCAAATGAAATGGTCATCACTGAATGCATATGGACCATTTTCTTAGAAGTAGGAGAACAGAGAGAGGTTGTGGTCTGTTTGGAACCAATGCTATAGGTAAGAAAAGGATTGACCATAATACAATAAACTTCGATCTGCAATTTGAAAAGGAGAGGGTACAATCGGTAGTGACAATATTTCAGTTGAATAAAGGGAACTATGGAGCTATGAGGAAAGAGCTGGCCAAAGTTCAATGGTGCAATACCTTAGCAGGGATGACAGTGGAGGAACAATGGCAGATATTTCTGGGTATAATGCAGAAGATGCAGGATCAGTTCATTCCAAAAAGGAAGAAAGATCCTATGAGGAGGTAGAGGTGGCTGTGGCTGACGAGGGAAGTTAAGAAACATATAAAGTCAAAAGAGAAAAAGTATAACATAGCAAAGATGAGTGGGAAAACGGAGGACTGGGAAGCTTTTAAAGAACAACAGAAGATTACTAAGAAGGAAATATGCAGAGAAAAAATGAGGTACGAAGGTAAACTGGCCAAAAATATAAAGGAGGATAGTAAAAGCTTTTTTAGGTATGTGAAAGG
>NC_057727.1:62348642-62392013 GCF_004010195.1 Chiloscyllium plagiosum
AAGCTGGGTGGCAGGGTGAAATGTGAGGAGGATGTTAGGAGATTACAGGGTGACCTGGAAAGGTTAGGTGAGTGGACAGATGAATGGCAGGTGCAGTTTAAAGTGGATAATTGTATGGTTATCCGCTTTGGTGGCAAGAACAGGAAAGCAGATTACTACCTAAATGGAGTCAAGTTAGGTAAAGGGGCAGTACAAAGAGATCTGGGTGTTCTTGTACACCAGTCAATGAAAGCCAGCATGCAGGTACAGCAGGTAGTGAAGAAAGCTAATAGCGTGCTGGCCTTCATAACAAGAGGGATTGACTGTAGAAACATAGAAACATAGAAAAAAATATAGCGCAGTACAGGCCCTTTGGCCCTCGATGTTGTGCTGATCCAAGCCTACCTAAACTACACTAGCCCACTATCCTCCATATGCCTATCCAATGCCCGTTTAAATGCCCATAAAGAGGGAGAGTCCACCACTGCTACTGGCAGGGCATTCCATGAACTCACATCTCGCTGAGTAAAGAATCTACCTCTAACATCTGTCCTAAACCTACCACCCCTTAATTTAAAGCTATGCCCCCTCGTAATAGCTGACTTCATACATGGAAAAAGGTTCTCATGGTCAACCCTATCTAAACCCCTAATCATCTTGTACACCTCTATCAAGTCACCCCTAAACCTTCTTTTCTCCAATGAAAACAGTCCCAAGTGCCTGAGCCTTTCCTCATATGATCTTCCTACCATACCAGGCAACATCCTGGTAAACCTCTGCACCCGTTCCAGTGCCTCCACATCTTTTCTATAGTATGGCAACCAAAACTGCACAGAATACTCCAGATGCGGCCGCACCAGAGTCTTATACAACTGCATCATGACCTCAGGACTCCGGAACTCAATTCCTCTACCAATAAAAGCCAGTACGCCATATGCCTTCCTCACCGCACTATTTACCTGGGTGGCAACTTTCAGAGATCTGTGTACATGGACACCAAGATCCCTCTGCTCATCCACTCTACCAAGTATCCGTCCATTAGCCCCGTACCCCATCTTTTTGTTATTCTTCCCAAAGTGAATCACCTCACATTTAGCTACATTGAATTCCATTTGCCACCTTTCTGCCCAGCTCTGCAGCTTCTCTATATCCTGCTGTAACCTGCCACATGCTTCCTCACTGTCAACAACTCCTCCTACTTTCGTATCATCCGCAAACTTGCTCACCCAACCTTCTAACCCCTCTTCCAGGTCATTTATAAAAATGACAAACAGCAATGGTCCCAAAACAGATCCTTGCGGAACACCGCTAGTGACGGCACTCCATGAAGAAACTTTGCCATCAACTACTACCCTCTGTCTTCTTCCATCCAGCCAATTTCTAATCCAAACCTCCAACTCACCCTCGATGCCATATCTCCGTATTTTCTGCAGTAGCCTACCATGGGGAACCTTATCGGACGCCTTACTAAAATCCATATATACCACATCTACCGCTTTCCCCTCATCAACCTCCTTCGTCACCTTTTCAAAGAATTCAATAAGGTTTGTGAGGCACGACTTGCCCTTCACAAAACCATGCTGACTATTCTTGATCACATTATTCCTATCTAGATGTGCATAAATCCTATCCCTTACAATTCTCTCTAAGACTTTGCCCACAACAGAAGTGAGACTCACCGGCCTATAGTTACTAGGGCTATCCCTACTCCCCTTTTTGAACAAGGGAACCACATTTGCTATCCTCCTGTCTTCTGGGACTACTCCTGTAGACAAAGAGGACATACAAATCAAGGCCAATGGCTCTGCAATCTCCTCCCTTGCTTCGCAGAGAATCCTAGGATAAATGCCATCAGGCCCAGGGGACTTATCTATTTTCACCTTTTCCAGGATTTCCAACACCTCTTCTCTACATACCTCAAAGCCTTCCATTCTACTTATTTGTGACTCAGTATTCACATCGATGACAATGCCCTGTTCCTGAGTAAATACTGAAGTAAAGTATTCATTCAGTGTCTCCCCAATCTCTTCCGCCTCCACACGCAACTTCCCACTACTATCCTTGACTGGACGTATTCCTACCCTAGTCATTCTTTTATTCCTAACATACCTATAGAAAGCCTTAGTGTTTTCCCTAATCCTACCGACTAAGGACCTTTCATGTCCCCTCCTTTCTGCTTTTAGCTCTCTCTTCAGGTCCTTCCTGGCTACCCTATAACTCTCAATCGCGCCAATTGAACCTTCACGTCTCATCTTGAGATAGGCCGCCCTCTTCCATTTAACAAGGGATTCCAATTCCTTATTAAACCACGGGTCCCTCGCACGACCCTTTCCTCCCTGCCTGACAGGTACTTAATTATCAAGGACACTCAATAGTTGCCCCTTGGACAAGTTCCACATATCATTTACACTCTTGCCTTGGAGTCTACTTTTCCAAGTCACACATCCTAAGTCATGCCTCACCGCATCATAATTTCCCTGACCCCAGCTATAACTCTTGCCTTGTAGTACACACTTATCCCTCTCCATCACGAGAGTAAAAATCACTGAATTATGGTCACTATCCCCAAAGTGCTCACTTACCTCTAATTCTAACACCTGGCCTGGTTCGTTACCCAGAACCAAATCCAGTATGGCCTCACCTCTTGTTGGCCTGTCTACATATTGTGTCAGGAAACTCTCCTGCACACATTGAACAAACACTGACCCATCTAACGAACTAGAGCTATAGCTTTCCCAATCTATATCAGGAAAGTTAAAGTCCCCCATAACAACCACCCTCTTACTTTCACTCTTCTCTTGAATCATCCTCGCAATCGTTTCTTCTACGTTTCTAGGACTATTAGGAGGCCTGTAAAACACTCCTAACAGGGTGAGCTCACCTTTCCTATTCCTAACCTCAGCCCAAACTACCTCGGATGGCAAGTCCTCATCCATCGTCCTTTCCACCACTGTAATACTATCTTTGACAAGCAATGCCACACCTCCCCCTCTTTTTCCCCCACCTCTGACCCTACTAAAACATTTAAACCCTGGGACCTGCAACAGCCAATCCTGTCCCTGTTCTATCCATGTCTCCGTAATAGCCACAACATCGAAGTCCCAGGTGCCAACCCAAGCTGCAAGTTCGAGGAGAAAGTGCGGACTGCAGATGCTGGAGATCAGAGCTGTTTCCAATGCCCCTCCCCCAAGTCCTTCCAGCAACACATTTTCAGCTCACGTTGCAAGTTCACCTACCTTATTTCGTATACTTCTTGCATTGAAGTATACACACTTCAAGCCACTTTCCTGTTTACAGGCACCCTCCTTTGAGATTGATGCCATGTTCCTAACCTCCCTACACTCCAGGTCCTGCACCCTAAAGCTACAGTCTAGGTTCCCATGCCCCTGCAGAGTTAGTTTAAACCTCCCCCCAAGAGCACTAGCAAACCTCCTCCCAAGGATACTGGTGCCCCTCCCGTTCAGGTGTACACCATCCAAGTGTCGATGCAAAGAGGTTCTTCTGCAGCTGTACAGGGCCCTGGTGAGACCACACCTGGAATATAGTGTGCAGTTCTGATCTCCAAATTTGAGGAAAGACATTCTGGCTATTGATGGAGTGCAGCGTAGGTTCACGAGGTCAATTCCTGGAATGGCGGGACTATCTTATCTTGTGTACCCTTGAGTTTAGAAGACTGAGAGGGGATCTGATTGAGACATATAAGATTATTAAAGGATTGGACACTCTGGAGGCAGGACAGAGATGAGGAGAAACTTCTTCACCTAGAGAGTGGTGGCTGTGTGGAATGCTCTGTCCCAGAGGGCAGTGGAGGTCCAGTCTCTGGATTCATTTAAGAAAGAGTTGGATAGAGCTCTCAAGGATAGTTGAATCAAGGGCTATGGAGGTAAGGCAGGAACAGGATACTGATTGAAGGTGATCAGCCATGATCACGATGAATGGTGGTGCAGGCTCGAGGGGCAGAATGGCCTACTCCTGCACCCATTGTCTGTTGTCTATTGACACCCTACAGGCAGTTTCAGGAACAAGGGAGGAAGTTCAAAAATGTGAAGAAGGATAAACCTGGAAACAACAGGTTGGTAGGACTCTTTCACAGACAACAATCTGAAACAAAGCTACTCAAAACTTTGAAAACACTGATCAATAAATTAAAGCCAGCACTCTAGGAAGTATTTAGATAAGCACTTGAAACACCATTGCACACAAGGTTACAGCCAAGCACTAGAAAATAGGATTGGAGTAAGTAGATATTCCTGGATAATATATTAATAATCTGGATCTAGATTTCAAAGCTTGCAGATGACACAATATTTGGAAGAATTATAACCCGTGAGATGGACACTGTAGAACTCCAGGGGGACATTGACAGTGGAGTGGCAGTTAGCAGATGAGGTTCAATGCAGAGAGGCTGATGTTGGAGGAACACATAGACAATTTACAATAGGAGATGCAATTCTAAAGGGGTGACAGGAGCAGAGGCACCTGGATGCATAAGTGCATAAATCATTGCAGGTGCCAGAACAGCTGCAGAGAATAATTAATAAAATATTTTGTGTTCTTGGCTTTATTAATAAGGACATAGACTACAAGAGCAAGGAGATGATGTTGAACTTGTACAAGGCACTTATTAGGTTGTAAGTTTGCTCGCTGACCTGGTAGGTTTGTTCTCAGACATTTCGTCACCATGCTAGATAACATTATCAGTGAGTCTCTGATGAAGTGTTGGTGTTCTGTCCTGTTTGCTATTTGTGTGTCTTGATCTGTGGTTGGTGATATCACTTCCGGTTGTGTTTCTGAGAGGTTGGTAAATGGAGTCCAAACCAATATGTTTGTTACTGGAATTCCGGTTCGAACCGGTTTCTCCAAACCTGCAAAGGCCCTCAGCTGGAGTATTGTGTGTAGTTGTGAGCGCCAGACGTGAATGCATTGGAGATATTGTAGAAATGATTTACAAAAGTGCTTCTAGGAATGAGAAACTTCAATTATGAGGATAGATTAAAGAAGTTGGGGCTATTCTCCTTGAGAAAAGGACTGGGTGGAGATTTGGTAAGGTTTTCAAAATCATGCGCAGGCTGGATTGTGTAACTAAGGAGATCTGTTCCATTTGTAAAAGGAACAAGAATGATAGGGCACGGATTTAATGTGATGTGGAAAAGAAGCAAGTGTGATGTGAGAGAGACTATTTCACAGAGGGATTAGTTAGAGTATGGAATGCGCTGCCTGGAAATGTATTGGAGGCAAGATCAATGGAGGCATTCAAGAGGGCATGGACTGATTATTTGGATAGAAATAATGTGCAAAAGTGTGGGGAAAAAGAAGATTGGCACTAGATTATAGTGTTTGTTTGAAGAGCTGGTGCAGACATGATGGACTGAAAGACCACCTGTGTTGTTTAAAATCAACTGTGACTCTATTTGTTAATGGCAAATAGTGTTTGATTAATTTCATTGAGCTCTATGAAGTAAATAAGTTTGGAAGGAAACTAGAAAAGCAGCATAATTTTTAACTTTTAGGGACTGGGAAGTGTTGATTTTCTGAGCGATCTGAGTGAGATCTGCATAAATCACAAAAAGGTAGCATGCAAGTATAGCAAGAAATTTAGGGGCAAGATGAGAGGAGATTTCTTCATTCATAAAGTTGAGAGTCTTAAATTTCTCCATCCAGGGAAGTGTAGTTATTGAGTATGCTCAAGACTATGGTCAGTACATTTCTGGACGTGCAGGTCCTTGGCCGCCTCCATCGCCAGACACTGGCCACACGACGCCTGGAGGAAGAGCGCCTCATCTTCCGCCTAGGAACCCTCCAATCACATGGGATGAATGTAGATTTCTCCAGCTTCCTCATTTGCCCTCCCCCCACCTTATCTTATGCCCGAAACGTCGATTCTCCTGCTCCTCGGATGCTGCCTGGCCTGCTGTGTTTTTCCAGCACCACATTTTTCAACTCTGGACTATAAGGACATCAAGACAAAGATAATATAGGAATCTGTATCTGTTGCAGTAACTCAGCTGTGTTCATATTAAATGATGTAGCATGTTCAAATGGCCTACTTCTTCTGTTCCTTGAATTTTTACATTATTATGATTAGTGCTGGATTGGGAGTGCGAGGCTTGATTCTGTGCTGAAGTCTGTGAAGTGGAACTTGCGAGTCAGCAGCTTGAGACTACCTGAGAATCCAACCACTGAGCTAATGCTAACTTCATTGTGATGAAGAAAAAATGCTGCTGTTTGCTATTATTGTACTGCACTAAAAATGTGTTGGGAAAGGCACTTAATGCAGACAATATAATCCATTTTCAACACAATACATCACATTAATGTATATTTATTGGGAGCTTGCCTGCTGCTATGTGAAGAGAATCGATGGTGTTTGTTGTCTTCTGAAGCAATTAAATTACACAATCTCATCACTGCAAACCACATGCACCATGTTTTGTTTAATGGCAAAAAAGGAGTGCATTTAGAAGTGTGTAATGACTCTGAAATTTAGAAGCTTCACTCATTTTCACTCTTTGCCATAACTTAGACTTGCTCACCAAAATTGTGGTTTGTTTACTAGGTCCTCTGTTCGATACCATATTGATCAGAAGGTGCATTTCAATCAGAGGGTCATTTATTTTGTATTTTGTATTTTATGATCAACCAATGAATGGGATTACTGCGACTTTTGGGTAAAGTGGGATCTGACTAAACCGAATTTTATTTATCTCAATATGTCAAATTTGTTTACTTAGTAAATAGCCAGTATCGCTAATACGATGCTTATGAATAAAATTGAAATTAATTTGCAGACCTTGGGAGCCCAGAAAGCTATTTTGACCCCTATATCTGTACTGTCTTGATGAATGAACTATCCAATTAGATCACTCCCCTGCCCTTTTCCCATAGTTTTGCCTTTCTTTTCATTTCCAGTATTTGTTCAATTACCTTTTTAAAGTTATTAGTGAATCCACTTTCATCAACCTTTCAGGCAATTGTACACCAGATCACAATGGATAAATTAATCACCAGTCACCTCCCTCTATCTAACGAGAGAAGTACCCTTTTGGTTGTCTGGGACTATGACGAATTTACCTTTACAACAACTAAGTGTATTAATATTCTTTTCCATGTTACCTTTGATTGTTTTGCTAGTGACTTTAAATCCATGTCCTCCAGCCACAAATACTTTGGAAAGTTTCTCCAAGTTAATCCATCAGAACCATGTGTGATATTGAACACCTCAAGTCTCCTCTTTACCTTTCTAGTCTAAGATAAACAACTGCCCAGTCTTTAGTAAATCCCTTATAATTTGACCTGAAGGACCTTTGCAGTAAATCCTCTCTACACCCTCATTGAAGATCTTGACATCTTTCCTAAAGTTTGTTCCCCAGTGACCTGGATTCGATTCCACCGTTGGGGGACTATCTGTGTGGAGTTTGCACATTCTCCCCGTGTCTGTGGGTTACCCCCGGCTTCCTCCCACAGTCCAAAGATTGGCCATGCTAAATTGCCGGTAGTGTCTAGGGATGTGCAGGCTAGATAAGCCATGGGAAATGCAGATACAGAGATCGGGTAGGGGATGAGTCTGGATGGGATTCTCTTCAGAAAGTCGGTGTGGATTTAATGGGCAGAATGGCCTCCTCCTGCATTGTGGGGATTCGATGCTTATATGTGCTTCAGTAGGTCACACAGATAAAAATAGACTTAATTAGACTGAGTTGTCCTGGTTCCGTGCAGGACAGTGAGCAGCAAGACTCCACAACTGGCCCCAGTGCATCACAATTTTGTTGCAGCCCAAGTGGTATCCAGCTCCTGAAGGTTTTCCTTAAATGTTTTTCATGTGACTTCTTTGACTGGCTTGTTGCTTTTGACCATCTAGTGGTGTCTATTTTATTGGCATGTCTTGCATCCAAAAGGCAAAATACATGTCCTTCAGTCTAAGTAATCTCTTCATAATGAGCTGTAGGTGCTTCTGACCTGTCTGTGTAGCACTTCTTCACTAGCGCTGTTCTGTGTTCAAGTGATGCCAACATCTTCCATAGACAGTGCTGCTGAAAGATGTCCAACTTACTGGCATCTTTGCTGTTCTGTTGTATGTCTTGCTGGCCCAGTTTACACTTGGTATTACAGTGGATATATGGCCATATTGGTAGAGTCACTAAAAGACTGATGGTGCTTGCTGATTCTTGTGCCAATCTACCAAAGATCAGATTGCAGGTGTTGTGGCAATTCTCGGCAAACATGGGTATTTTCAGCTATTCCACAATTCTGAGGTCAAGGCAGCGTTGAGTTCCATTAAATCTCCCATAAATATTGCACTGCCCATTGAAATGCACAGTGTTGGTGCTTCATTGTATGTATTAGTTATTATAGCACCTGTATCTGCATTTCCCATGGATAATCCATCTAGTCTACATAATAGCAATCTTAGCAGCCCACCATCATAGGAGATAGATCAAACAAAATGAGCACCTTCAATTCAAGAGTCTTTGCATATTCTTACCTTCTGAGGCATTCATACACTAATGGGACTGAACTTATATTACTACCCTAGAATCTTTGGCTGCCTTCTAGGATTCTATAGAAGTAGCATTCAGTCTGTTGTCTCGGGGTGTAGGTTTGCTCGCTGAGCTGTAGGTTTGATATCCAGGCGTTTCATTACCTGGCAGGAGACAATAGCTTCGCTTCACTTGGAGATCGCCACTGATGATGTTACCTAGTCAGGTAATGAAACATCTGGCTATCAAACCTACAGCTCAGTGAGCAAACCTACACCCTAAACCTCAACCTGAGCTACAAACCTTCACAAACCTTGCAAAAAAGTCTGTTGTCTCAGCAAGAGAAGTTAAGTTTCCTCTGCCCCCAGCTTCCTCTTATCAAATCTTCTCTCCCAGACAATTTTCTGATTCCCCACGTCAGAATCCAATGCCAGCCAATCAGCATTGTCCTGTTAAACAGTATAAAAATGATGGATTTCCTCTTGGCATTCTTGTGAATTCTCCTGATGAGTACAAAACAAAAAGCTTTGATAAAACTTGTCTTTATCAGCACTAGGTTAATTGAAGGTGACTGATATAAAAAAAATGGACCTACACCACCATTAGGCAAAGTGTAATGCTTATTGTAAAAGGGTTCTCCTTTATGTTGGTTGTCGTTCTTTTGCCAATTACCTTATTTAAAGCATGAGGGAGAAAGCACATGTTTTGTTGGCAGGGGCAAAAGGTTGGGCCATGTATGAAAGCATGACAAAGAGGAAGCGAATAACCTTGTCTGTTGGTACTACAGAGTGTCCGCGAGAACCTCTCGCACTGCAGAACTGTGATCATAGAATCTTTACAGTGTGGAAACAAGCCCTTCGACCCAATAAGTCCACACCGACCTTCTGAAGAGTAGTCCACCCAGACCCTATATTTACCTCTGACTAATGCACCTAGCCAACACATCCCTGAACATTATGGCCAATTTAGCATTGCCAATTCACCTAACCTGCACATCTTTGGACAGTGGGAGGAAACCAGAGCACCCAGAGGAAGCCCACACAGACATGGGGAGAATGTACATACTCCATACAGACAGTCGCCCAAGGCTGAAATTGAACCTGGGTCCCTGGTGCCGTGAGGCAGTAGTGATAACTACCATGCCATACTTCTATAAATTACAAATTGAAAATATGTTTTTGATTCTAACAGTGATTGTAAATTTTAAATGTGTCATGATTACTTTTGGGACATGTCGATGCAACTGTTGTTTAGCTTGATATAAAGTAAGATTCTGCAGTGACAACTACTGTTACATTTGAGAGGATGTTGGATAAGATTTGGACCACATCATTACTTAATACAGTATTTGCCCCTAGTTGTATTTCACCGAGTATGTTCAGACATCAGGTTGTGTGGAGTGAAGAATTGTCCCCTGTTGCACAGAAACTGCTGAAGCAGAGAAAATGTGCAAAGTGAAGGATTAGGTTTTATTTGAGGCTATTGTGGTGTAAGGTTCAGATATTAAATTATTCCTTTTGATACTGTTGACATTTTTAATATCATGACATTGGAACCCTTTCTGAGTACTGAAAGAAGCACAGATTCTAGGAGTAGGCCACTCAGCCCTCACTCAATATGATCATGGCTAGCCCTCTGTCTCAATGCCATATCCCCTATTTCAAATTGTACCCCTTGATTTCTTTATATCTAAATATTTATCAGTCTTTCAACTTGAACATATTCAGTGAACTGTACTTCTCAGCCTCTGTGGTAATGAATTTTAGTGAAGGAATATTTCCTCATCTCAGTCTTTAAGAGTCTACCTTTTGTTGTTAGACTGTGCCCCTTGGAGTGCAGTGCGGGAGGACCATAAGTGTGACTGGTTAGAAAGTTTCGCTCAGTTGTCAGGGACAACAATCCAGCAACCTTTCATTCCTACACTCTCTAAACCTCACCTCTTACTCTCCAACCCACCTTCATGGCCACTTACACTCCTCATCCCATTCCATGTCCCCATATGCTCCTATGCACTCTTACACTCCTATAATTAAATTATGTTTAAATCTTTACTTACTGTAGTATAGTATTTTTAAAAAATTTATTTTTGAGAGGAGGTGATGACAGTGGGAGAAACTTCAATTTGATGTTTCTGAATGGATTGTAATTTTTCCTCTCCCGATCTGATTTCGTGTGAGTGTTCCTGTAACTTGTTCTGTACATTAGTTTCTGCTGGTACCATTAGAGAGACCTTAGGTAGGTTCACTGCCGCCAATCACTCTTGTTGGTATCGGTCTAGGATACTGAAACCGTGTGGAGAAGGATGCCTCTCAAACTCTTTTTGGCAGAAGATAGGTTCAATTTTAATGGGCAATAAACAGTAAATAGGTTGATAATGCAATATGTAGTTGCTAACTACATTACACCTGAGATAAATGGCAGGCTTGAGTCTTTTGGGCTTAATTTAATATAAATTACACATTACTAATTCAGACACATGCTGTTAATACTAAGAACAATCACTGAAACATTGCATGCTGTCTGACAAATGCATGCAGAACTTGGAGGGCGTACCAAGTTCAGTTTGCTCCTTGCAGGAGAAGTCCTTTCTCAATATTTTCATTGACACACCTGTGGACCTGCTTGGATTTGAACCGGGACCTCCTGGCTCAGATGTAGGGACACTACCATTGACCCACAAGAGCCCCAAACGGACCTTCAGAGCTTATCTTGCAATAACCGTTCACTCTTTCAGGTACTAACTGTCTTATAGTAGCACGTTTCAGCTATGACTTCACTAGGAGCACATGCTGCTCATAATCAGAACATTGTGGTCTGCAATTCCACTCCAAACACTGTGGCACTCATCTCAGCTGACAACATGAGTGAGTGAATCAAGACCCCATCTATTCTCAACCAACGAAACCAAAACAGATTATCTGGGCATTTTGCACATTGTTATTTGTGCGACTTGGAATGTGTTGAGTTCATGAAAGGTGATATAATAATGCAAGTTGTTTTGTTTTATTCTGTGCTAATGAAGTTATATATGGAAGGTTACCTAATGGTATACAGCTACTTTTTTTCCAGAAAGATTCCAAAATATTTGTGATTTGGAGAGTTGGTGGCCAGGTGATATTAAACCAGAGACCCTGGCAATGTTCCAGGGATCCAGGTTCGAATCCAGTCATGGTATGTGGTGGAATTTGAGTTCAGTAAATATCTGGAATTAGGAATCTAATTATGACCATGACACCATTGCTGAATGAGGAAAAAAAAAACACACCTGGTTCACTAATGTCCTTTGGGGAAGGAAATTGTCAGCCTTAGCTGGTCTCGTCTGTGCGGAAGTGGGTACTGCAGATACTGGTGATTAGAGTCAAAATTAGAGTGGTGCTGGGAAAACGCAGCAGGTCAGGCAGCATCTGAGAAGCAGGAAAATCAACGTTTCGGGCAAAATGAAGAGATTTTGCCTGAAACGTCGATTTTCCTGTTCCTCGCATGGTCTGGTCTACATGTGATTCCAGATCCACAGCAATTTGGCTGAATCTTAACTGCCATCTGGGCAATTAGGGATGGGTAATTAATGTTGGTTTGGCTTGTGATAGCCACAATTTGTGAATTAATTATAATTTTAAAAAAATCAAGACTCATCAATGACTGACATGCTTTACATCTCTATGATTCTATGATTTCTGGAGTGTCCTTCATCCAGCACAACAAAAGAGCTACTTTTTACAGTTCTTCAATCTTTAAATGTGGTTCACATGGTAAAAATGGTAATGCAACCAATAAATCAATTAGATTAGATTACTTAAGTGTGGAAACAGGCCCTACGGCCCAACAAGTCCACACTGACCCTCTGAAGAGCAACCCATCCAGATCCATTCCCCTACATTTACCCCTTCACCTAACACTATAGGCAATTTAGCATTGGCCAATTCACCTAACCTGCACATCTTTGGACTGTGGGAGGAAACCGGAGCACCTGGAGGAAACCCATGCAGACACAGGGAGAATGTGCAAACTCCACACAGTTACCCAAGACAGGAATTGAACCCGGGTCTCTGACGTTGTGAGGCAGCAGTGCTAACCACTGTGCCATGAGTTCAAATCACATCATAGCAACTGGTATATATTGAATTCAAATAATTAATTAATCTAATGAGTGCCCTTCGGTGGGGATGAGGGGGTTAGGTGAGGATGGGAGAAATGTTTATTTATTACCATGGTTTGTTTATCTGTTGCTGCAGAATATACCATTTGTTGCCATTACCCTAAGTGTGGCCTGCATGTGCCTTCAGGCACGGAACTATATAACAAGCCATTCCATGCAAGGGCAATTAGAGATGTGCTAGAAACACTGGCCTATCCATGAAGTATATATTTCCAAGAATGAGCAAAAGAAAATAACTTGAGGAGGCTTTTACAGGGAAGAACTGGAACTGAGTTGGAAAAACATAAATATTCAGAGAGTTCAAGAATGTAAATGACGGGGAGATCCAAGATGACGGTGACCCAGTAGGTCTGAGTCTGCAGTGCTCTCCCTAAAACCCGGGCAAAGTGGGAGCCCACCTTCACCTCACCTTTTAAACCATTCAAGATAGCTTTTGCCCAGCGCTCTTAGTCATTTTGCATTAAACCTTAACAGTTTAGTGCTTTTTTAAAAATGACTAAAGGCAAAATCTCCTGCAGCTCGCAACAGGTAGGGACCCCTCCCCCACCCCCTCCCACAGCAGCAGGGACATCTGCGGACGCCTCGGGGGGGGGGGGGGGGGGGCTTACCTGTGGAGGTGAGCCTGATCTCCGAGATCGTCAAACTCCAGGAGAAGATCGACACATCCAATGAGGAGGCCCGGTCCAGGTGGGAGTCTATCTCAGTCGGGCTGCAGAAGTGTGACCAAGAGATCGAAAATCTCAGGCAGCGTGTCGGAGGGGCCGAGCAACGAGCCGCGGCCTCAGAGACTGCTGAGTCGTCTGTGGATCAAGTCTGGGCTTTGGAGCAGCGAGTCCGGACTCTGGAGGAGCACATCGACCTCCAAAATCAAGGTCGTCTGAAAAATATTCGGTTGCTGGGCCTTCCTGAACGGGAGGAGGAAGGCCAGCTTGTGCATTTCTTGGAGCAATGGCTCGCACAATTATTGAAGTTGGAGTTGGAGGTGGGCCAGGTGCGGGTGGAGCAGGCCCGCAGGGTTGCTGTACGCAGGCTCGAGTCAGACCAGTGCCCCTACCCGGGTTCCAATCCGACTCCAATGTTATAAGGATAAACAAATGCTCCTAGAGGCCTCCAGAATCTTGGGAAAGAATCCCCATACCATGATGTACAAGGGCTCCAAGGTAATGCTGTTTCATGACTTCTCTCCAGTCGCGGTCCGCAAGAGGAGGGCATTTAATGAGGCGAAGAAGCGTCTGAGAGACTTAAATGTTCAATACTTAATGCGCTATCAGGCAACGCTGCTCTTCAGTCATGGAGGATCCGTGTATAACTTTGGATCACCGGAGAAAGTAAAAGAATTCCTGGATGCTCTCAAATAGAATGTGGGACTTGAACTGTATGGCTAACGACTTTATTTTGCCCCCCCCCCCTTTGTTTACCCTTTCTTTCTCCATTTCTCTTTTACCGATCTTTCCCTGGGAATGGGGGGGTCGCGGGATGGGGGTGCTTCTTCTTTATTCTTTCTTTGGTCTCGTTTTTATAGCTTGTGCTGCTTATCTGATTTGTGGAGGAGGTTTTTTTTTGATGGGGTTTTCTTTTTTCTTATTTAGTTGCATAATACTTGCTTGGATTGTAACTTTATACATTTCTATTTTGTATTGTTTTATTAAACATAACTAGGTGATGGTGTGGGGGGAGGGGTGGGTCACTCACTTTTAACTCCTGTTTTATGACACTTGAATTTATTTACTCCATTTTGTAATGCCTGGGCCGAGGGCAGGGCCTTAGCTGGGAGAGGTTATAGTCGGATTATTGGTAGGTAGTAGTGCCCCCTGGGAGCAAGGGGGAAAGTCTCCTTTCAAATATGTTTTGTGTTATTTTTACTTAGGGCTAGTTCTTAATTGTGTTGATTTAATTGTCTTAAAGAGTTTTTTTATGTGAATTATCTGTGGTCTTTATTCAATGTCTTTTGGGTGGGGTTCTTTCTCCTGGGGGGGGGGTCCCCGGACCTGCCTAGATGATCATGGCTAGCCATTCGCTTAGGTGGTGCACCTGGAATGTCAAGAGGAGTAATTCACCAATCAAAAGGAAAAAGATATTATCAAGTCTTAAAAAAGAAAGGGTTGATGTAGCTCTTTTATAGGAGACACCTCTACTTGATGAGGAGCATTCGAAGCTGTAACAGGGTGGGTTTGGCTGGGTGTTCTTTTCATCTTTCAGCTCAAAAAGTAGGGGAGTAAACATTCTTATTTGGAATAATCTTAAGCCAGATAAAAATAGTGTCTGGATGGTATATGTTGATCAAAGCCCTAATATATGGAGAGGAATACAGGGTTTTGAATCTTTATTGTCCCCGGCACACCCTTTTAAATTTGTAATGCGTTCTCTAAGTTATTGGCTTCTGGGGTCCGCCATGCAATTATGGGAGGAGATTTTAATTGTATTATTGACCCAAAGACAGATAGGATACCTAGGAGCACTGCGGCTATATCTCTGAGATCTAGGCAACTGGCGGATCTGAACAAGGAGGTAGGACTAGTAGATGTGTGGAGATGTCTTCATCCCCAGAGTAGAGACTTTACTTTCTTTTCTAACCCACATAAGTGCCATACCAGAATTGATATGTTTTTTGCCCTCTTGACCCTTTTGAATTCCATACTGTCTTGTAAAATAGGTAATATAACTATTTCTGATCATGCTGCAGTATATATGGAAGTCAAGACTAGGGATGATGGGATAGTCCCCGACATTGGCGTATGGATCCTTTCTTATTGAAGGATAGCAAATTTATAAAGTATTTTTCACAGGAATTCAAAATAGTCTGGGATATCAACTCAGGTACGGCCAGTAACCCATTGATGATGTGGGAGACCACTAAGGCATATGCGCAAGGCTTGATCATCTCATATTCTGCATTCGGAAAAGATAAAAGGGAGAACAATAGCGCCTGCTCGAGGCTTGCTTGAAGGCAGCTGAAATTGTATATGTTGATAGGCCCTCCATTACTAAGCTACAAAGGATCACAACCCTTAGGGCAGCCTTGAATACCGCACTTACCCAAACAGCAAAGAGGGAAATATTATTCGCAAAGCAGAGATTATTTGAATATGGCGACAAGCCTGGCAGGTATCTAGTCAGAAAGAAAAAGGCTCCGCAAGCCATTACGTCCATTAGAGAAAGTGCTGGTACCCTGACTTGTGATCGTAAAAGGATCAATGCAGCCTTTAGAAAGTTCTATTTTGAATTGTATAAGTCGCAGGACTGTGAGGATAGAACTGAGAAGATGGAGTCTTTCTTTAAAAATCTGGCCCTTCTGGGCCTAGCCTTGGAGCAGGAGTCGATCTTGAATGCCCCTTGACAACCCAGGAACTACAGGACCCAGTTAGACAGCTTCAGAGTGCACCAGATGGATTTCAGGTCCAGTTCTATAAAGAATTTATAGGGGAACTGGCCGGGCCACTCATAAATATGTATAATTATTCACATAGTCAGGGCTGCCTCCTGCCTTCCTTGAGAGAAGCAAATATTTCTCTAATTCTTAAGAAGGGAAAGGCCCCAGAAGAATGCTCTTCATATAGACCCGTATCCTTGTTAAATGTGGATTTTAAAATTCTTTCAAAAATGTTAGCATTAAGACTGGAGTGGGTTTTACCATTCATTATAAAAGAGGACCATACGCCGTTTATAAAGGGTGGAAGGTCAACTAATAACATTAGAAGAGTCTTAAATATGATAAAGCCTGTCACAGGGAACAATACCGGGTTTAGTTGTCTCCCTAAATGCAGAGAAGGCATTTGATCGGGTAGAATGGCCATATCTTTTTTATACACTGGAAAGGTTTGGTGTCGGAGAGGTCTTTACTAAATGGGTTTCAGTATTATATAATGATTCCAAAGCAGCGGTGATCACCAACGGTTTAAGTTCGGATAGCTTTAGCGTTGGCAGAGGCTGTCGCCAGGCATGTCCTCTCTCACCGTTATTATTCACACTAGTGATTGAACCACTAGCGGAAGCTATACGAACTGACCCGATCATAGCGGCTCCGAGGATTGGTTCAGGCCAGCACAAAATTACTCTCTATGCGGATGATATCCTCCTTAAGTGATCTTTTGACACCTGTGCCCTGCTTAATTCAATTGATCAATCTATTCGGTATGTTCTCAGGTTACAAAATCAATTTTATGAAATCGGAGACCTTGCCAGTATATTTAGTTTACCAGATGGATCTTATTTTCCCTTTCGGTGGTCACTAGAAGGTTTTCTGTACTTAGATATTTTTATTACTCCAGTATTTTGTCAGCTGTATAAAGCCAATTACGTGCACTTATTAGAGAAAATAAGACAGGACCTTCAATGCTGGGGAAATCTCCCAATATCCTGGCTGGGCAGAGTAGCCCTAGTTAAGATGACTATTCTACCTTGTCTTCTATATCCTATGAGAATGCTCCCCCTGATGCCGCTGAGACAGGCATTGCGTACGCTTTACGGTTGGCTCAGCTCCTTTATTTGGAATCATAAATGGCCTCTTTTCAAATTAGAAAAGCTACAGCTTTCGTAAGCAAGGTTGGATTGGACTTTCCAGATTTTAGGAGGTATCAATTGAGCTCCTTATTATCTTATGTAGCTGATTGGGTCTCTTGTGACCCACAATCTGGTTAGATATTGAGACCTCCCAAGGAAAATGTCCCCACATCAACCTATTATTTATGGACAAGATGAGAGTTATTACGGACTATTGTAAAAACCCTATTGTACTAAATACAATTAAAGCCTGGAGGATAATGCGACAAGATGAGGGTAACCTGCAAAAAAACCTCCCCTTATACCCCTATAGTGGAAAC
The DNA here is from genome assembly GCF_004010195.1 of Chiloscyllium plagiosum. Classification (NCBI taxonomy): domain Eukaryota; kingdom Metazoa; phylum Chordata; class Chondrichthyes; order Orectolobiformes; family Hemiscylliidae; genus Chiloscyllium; species Chiloscyllium plagiosum. Next base: position 62,366,075 of record NC_057727.1, read on the forward strand.
ATTGGGATTTCAGCCAGGGCTGACGGATGCTGCGTGTAAAACTTGGGAGTCCAGAGGTATCTCCTGTCTGGGAGACCTGTTCGATGGGGAGGTTATGATGTCCTTTGAGCAGCTGCGCCAGAAGTTTGGACTGGCCAGCAAGGACCTCTTTCGGTGTTTTCAAATACGAGAGTTTATACAAAAGAAGACCACACTGATAATTAACCCCTACAAATCAGATAGGGAAATGACAGTGCAATGGTCGATGGGTCCGCCCTTGGTCAGTACTCTTTATCACTCATTAAAAAATAAGGTATCGAAGGACATGGAACGATTATATAAAACCTGGAATCAAGAATTAGAGTTGGGAATCTCTTTAAAAATGTGGGAGGACATCTAGGAACAGAACTCAGGCTATTTAATTACAGATACTTCACAGGGCTCACATGGCACCTGAACGACTTGCAAAGTTCAAGTTAGGAGCATCCCCAATGTGTTCTAAATGTAAAATAGAAGTTGGCGCACTCACGCATTGCCTATAGACATGCCAATATGATCTGTAGGTATTGGGATGGAGTAGCAAATGCCTTGACAGAGATTTTGGGTATGGAGATTGGATCGGATCCAACGTCCCTACTTTTCGGCTCTCCAAATTTTCCCTCCCTGGATGTGTACAGGAGGAAATTATTTACTATCCTTTCCTTTTGTGCAAGGAAAGATATTTTAGTGAATTGGGTATCCGAAGGCCCCCAGGACTTTCAAACTGGCACAGGAGAGTCATGGAATATATCCCCTTGACTTCCTCATGAATATGGTGCACCAAAAATCGGAAGTATTTTATAAAACATGGCAGTCCTTTTTGAACTATATCGACACAGACATTTCGGCCATACTGGCCAGGGCTTTTGTCTAGCTGTGGTAATAGTTCTGGCTGGTTTGGGAGGAGGAATCCCGTATAAATACAGGTTCTATTATGACTTGATGTAAATCTATTTTGAGCATGTATCTAGTTATTTAATTACTTTGTTTACTGTTAGTAATGTATGATATCCTATTATGTTTTAGCTGTTTGTAGAATAGGTTAGTATTAGTTGGGTTTTTTTTCTTTATTTAATTTTATATTGGTGTTATATTGTAAAGTGGAATACACTAGTTTGTATTATTTTGGTAATTTTGTAAAAAAATCTTAAAAATTTTCTTTTTCAATAAAAATACCTATATTAAAAAAAATGTAAATGGCTTAACATCCTGTCCTCAAACAAGGAACAGTGAGAGTGAGGGATACGTACAATAGACCAAATGTTTAACTGAACTGAAGAATGCTTGGGAAGGAAGGAATGTATTTTTGGTCAACAACAAGAATAGCAGTTTCAAGGGATTGAACGTCCCTGCAGTGTACTTCAGCCTTAGTGAGCAGTAAAGATGAAAATGGCTTCTCAAGAAAGGAGCATATTACCAATGTTTTTACCAGGAGACTCGAGTGGTTAATTTTCCCATGCCATGTGCACTGCTATGTTTAAGAGTGAAATGATTCTCAGGCATATTTTCAATAATTAAAGCTCACATTATTTGGTCTTGACAATATAATGTGATGCCTAAGTTGTGTTCAACTCTCAGTATCTGCTTGCAGATGGTAGGTGTGTCAGATGATGTCCATGAATATGCAGTGGCACTGAAGGACACTGAAGACAAGATTGCAAGATGTCCTGCAAAGGTAAGAGAATAAGCTCTTTGGTGCAGGGATGATGTTCATGAATAAACTATTTCCCTATATATCCCAAAATTTCTCCTTTCCATGTAAGCCCGATAATTTTCTTAATTTGCTGTTGAAGTTGTTTTCAATGCTGTTTCAGGGAGTGCATTCCAGATCATCCTGATTCACTACCTCCCTGCATTTTTCCCAGGTTCTTTGGCCAATGTCCTGAAATCTGTCCTCCTCTTAACTGACCATCTTGCTACTAGAACAATTTACCATGATTATTTATTCAGTCGAGTCCTCTGTAATTTTAAAAATGTCAATATTATCTTAAATTTAGCTTCTTTACTTCCAGTAAAACAATCCCAACTTTGTCGATCTCTCCATATAATTGAAGTCTCTCGTCCAGTTAATTTTTTCTGGTAAGTCTCCTCCAAACCCTCTCCATGCTTCCTAAATAGTGATGAGGAATCTCATAGTTGGAGGAGTTCACAAATGTTTCTGCGGCTGTAGAGTGCTCTAAAACGGGAAAGTCAACAGTCAAAAGGTAATGGTTGACATCATGCAAGTGACAAAAGAACAAAAGATTAGATTAGATTAGATTATTTATAGTGTGGAAACAGGCCCTTCGGCCCAATAAGTCCACACCGACCCGCCGAAGCGTAACCCACCCAGATCCATTCTCCTACATTTACCCCTTCACCTAACACTACGGGCAATTCAGCATGGCCAATGGCTGAGTGGTATTATCACTAGACTATTATCCCAATAATTCAGCTAATGTTCTGGGGACAAAAACAGAAGTTGCTGGAAAAGCTCAGCAGGTCTGGCAGCATCTGTGTGAAGAAAATCAGCGTTAACATTTTGGGTCCGGTGACCTTTCATCCTTCTGAGGAAAAGAACTTTAACTGATTTCTCTTCACAGATGCTGCCAGATCTGTTGAGCTTTTCCAGCAACTTCTGTTTTAGTTTCTCATTTACTGCACTCGCGGTTCTGAGTATTTAATGTTCTGGGGACTCAGATTCGAATTCCGCCGTGGTAGATGGTAGAATTTGAATTCGATAAAGAATTGTGAATTAAGGGTCTAATGATGACTATCAAGCCAATGTCAATTGTCAGAAAAATCCATCTGGTTCACCAATGTCCTTCAGAGAAGGAAATCTGTCATTCTTACTTGGTCCGATCTACCTGCGTCTCAGACCAGCGGCAATGTGGTTGTCTCTTAACTGCCCCCTGAATAATTCAGGGTGGGCAATCCCGTGACGTCCCGAATAGGACCTCAAAAAGAGCAACTTCCATATTACTTTCAGTGCCACAAGGCAGAAATAGAATAGGGCAGAAAACAGAGAGTCCGGATAGAAAACAGGAGGGATGACTTTAGATTCCTGGGACATTGGGAATGGTACTGTAGCAGGACCTATAAATGCTGAATAGGTTACACTTTAACAGAACTGGAACCATTCTCCTCCTCAGTGGTGCTGTTGGAGAGAATTTAAGGCAATTTGGGGGATGTGGGGTTGGACTCTGTAAACCAGCATTAGAAAGGAGAAACTGGGTGCAAAATGGGAAGAGTTATACAATACTAGAATAAGAAATAGTAAGTTATTAGGTGGGTCCAGAATAAATGTCATATGACACCAAGTTATAGTCCAAGCACTGCTCCTTTACCTGAAGTGTTCACCTGATGAAAGAGCAGTGCTTTTGGATTATAAACAGATATCGTGTGAAATCCAAAATCAACATAAACTAAGCACGCCTTAACAGACACATGATATTTCAGTAAAAACATTACACGTCTCTTTAAATAGTCGATGCTGTTACATTTCAAGAAGGATAGGAGGCTGAAGTGTGTAAAAAGAGCAGCAGCTTTATCAAATGAGGTATTCTCTCTCCAAGGCAGCAAGGTTAGACTGAGCTATTTCCCTCCACAATGGCTGACGATATCACCGCGACGTTGTGTGATCGTGACAGCCCATTGTACTTTCCAAATACCCAACATCCCTCCCCTTTACATCGGAGATTCCTGCAGTGAAACCAATTCACAATATTTACAAGCGTATACACAGCTGTCAGGAGATAAGACAATCCAGAGGACTTTGTCTCCTGTGTGACTGCCAGAGCACCCCAGGCTAATTTTTTTTTTAGCATTGCTTTTCTGGCCATTGCCTCTACTCCAGACAAACTTTCTGTTGGCTGTTCCGTCTCTTGTAAGAACATTAGTTTCTTCATCTTCAGTTTTCACATCATGCAATTCTTTTGTAAATTGATTTACAGTGACAATGGCTCTGGATTTAGAAACCTCTTTCACATGCATACAATCCCAAACCCTTTCTAGTGACTAGATGAACTATTAACTCACTTACAGTTTCTTGCTAAGATATTTCATATGTATGATTCTTTCTCATTTTCTTGTCATCCTTAAAGAACCAGGCTTAGAGGTTTCACAAAATAAGCAAAAGAAACCCCTAGAAATTGCTGAACAGACTGAGCAGGTCTGGCAGCATCTGTGGAGAGAAAACAGAGTTAATGTTGAATCCTGTGACCATTCTTTAGAACTTGACCCTTCTTCACTCACTCTCTCACATGCACACACTTCTAGCCCCTTTCATCTCAACTGCCCTGATGGCATTTTTTTTATATAAAGCTGCTTTTCAATTGACAACACAACACCCTGGTTCATGCTTCAATCGTTCAATGCATTAGTGTGCCTGAGCTTTAGGTTTCAATTCCCTTTAGCTCATTCACGCATTGCTTCACCAAGTCTGTCTGTCCATACTCTTTGCTGATGAAGGGTTTTTGCCTGAAACGTCGATTTTCCTGCCCCTCGGATGCTGCCTGACTTGTTGTGCTTTTGCAGCACCACTCTAATCTTGACTCTAATCTCCAGCATCACTTTTGCCCTGTCCATACTCTTTGCTGACTCCTCCCATAGTGAATTCTGTGTGGGTTCTGCAACAAAACAAACAGAAATATGGTGCTGTTAAGAACATTAGGCTTTATTTCAAACAGCTTATGTTTAAATGGTTTCCTTTAATTCAGCATTAAATTAAGTAAATTAGAGAGGTGGATGTGAGCTCCTGATAGTTCCTCTCCGTAGACAAGCCCAGAGGTTCAGGTCAAAGTTTATTGTAGCTGCTCATGACAATTTTCATGCCAAACTCTGGCATGAAAGCAAACAGTATCTTGGTCCTCTGCTGTAACCATTCTATAATTCTAACGTTTTGTGCTCAAAATTGGATGAAATACTCCAGCAGAGAACTAACCAGAAAAGCTGAGTATAGCTTTAGAAAAAACTCAGCATCACTTCCTTCCTATTGCTGTCAGTGCTTTCATTTATAAATTTAGAAAATGCTATATCCTTTCTTAGCAGGTTTATCACTTATATCCTGGCTGAATGAACCCAGTTGGGTAGTGGTTAGGCAAATGGCTGACCCTCCGACACTCCGAGGAAAGGGCTACTCCTACTGCAGCATGCTGGTGGCTTATGATCACCCAGGGCTCTCCAGCTTCATCTTGTGACTTTTATCCTTTCAGAGGAAGGATATTCTGGATGAATTGACAAAGAGTCAGAAAGTCTTCTCAGCGAAGCTGAACCACCTGAGTCGCCGGTTAGCCTGGATAAATGCTACCATCTACTCTAAGGTAAAGTGGACTGCAGTTCTGGAAATATTGATGTGAAGAGGCACCCTCTTTCACTAGGAAGCCAGGAGCATGGAAATAGTCGCCTCTTGAGTCAGAAGTTGTTCCTGTAGTGGGTGCAGACAACATTTGCTTTCTGAAAACCGTTGTCTGTATTTTTTGGAAATACACAGGAACATAGTAGTAGGCCAATTAGTCCATAGAGCCTACTGCACCATTCAATACCATCATGGCAGGTTGAACACCTCAATCCCATGTACTTGCCCTATCCCAATAACCCTGTATGCCACTGACACTCAGAAGTCTATCAATCTCTAAGCATACTCAAAGAATGAGCCTCTGCAGACTGTGGTAGAGAATTCCAAAGATTCACAACCCTCTGAGTAAAATAATTTCTCCTCATCTCAGATCTAAGTGGCAACCCACTTACCTTTAAACTGTTTACCCTGGTTTTAGATTCCCAATCAGGGAATCTTATCTGCATCTGCCCTGTCTATCTCTTGAAGTATGTTGTAGATTTCAATGAGATCACCCTTCAATCGTTGAAACTATAGAGAATTCTGGCCCTGTTTGCCCAGTCTCTCTTCATAGGATAGTCCTGCCATCCTGGAAAGAATTCTGGTGAATCTTCCCTACACTCCCTGTACTGAGATTTAGCTGAGTGGTGTGCACAATCTTTCTTCCTCGGTAAGAGGATCAACATTGTATTGTGGCCAATCATTTTATTACTTCAAATGTTTCAGTTTAATAGCTTGGCTCAGTGCTGTAGTGCTGGGTGTACATTACATGGGATTTGAGCCATGTTCAAAACTACATTTCCCAGAGGCTTGATTCTGTGCTCTTGATGGAATAAAATTTGTCCTTGTTTCAGGAGAAGATGCTAGACATCTACTGGCTGCTTCAAGTGTGCATACGAGTAATTGAACATAGTGACCGGACCAAGACACTGTTCGCTTTCATGCCAGAGTTCTACATGAACGTTGCTATGAATAGCTACAGTGCTTTGAAGAATTACTTCAGTCCGGTCAACAGCATGGATGAACTACCTGGTAAGTGCACGGCTTGGGGAAGTGATCATTTAGTTGTTTTTTTTCCCGAGGACTTGAAAAAAATTTCTGCTTCTGGACAATTTGCCTGCATTATGCTCAGGTTCCTACGAGAGGTTAAACCATTTGTAGAAGTTCAGTTAGTGCAGAGTACAGCGTTGATCGCCCTATGTACAACTGTCTGAGTGCTGCACCCTGGGATTCCTTCCCTAAATCTCTCTACCTCATCCTGCTCATTTAAGATGCTTTTTAAAATCAATCTCTTGACCAAGCATTTGATCAATGGTCCTAATATTTCCTTACGTGATTTGGTGCCCTTTTTTTTTTTAATAATACACCTGTACATGCCTTGGAAAGCTTTACTTTATTAAAGGCACTGTAAAAATTAAGTTGCTGGGAAAAATAAACAAGCCCACTGTTCTTTGTGGAGCAGCTTTAAAAACATCCCTAAATCTCTGATCTATCTTAGCCCCACCTCTCTCGCTTATTATCCCTCAGCATCGCCCGATATGCCCGGTCTTCCTCACAACAATAAGTAGACTTGGTCCAGATAACATAGAAAATAAAAATTGGAACAGACCATTTGGCCCTTCTGGCTCACTCCACCATTCATTATAATCATGGCTGATCATCCTACTCTGTACCATGTTTCCGCTTTCTCCCCATACCCTTTGATCCCTTTAGCCATAAAGATTACATCTAACTCCTTGAAAAAAATTCAATGCTTTGACCTTAACTGCTTTCTGGGTTCCATAGGATCATTACTTTCTGGGTGAAGAAATTGCTCCTCATCTCAGTACTATAAAAGGCCCACCACATATCGTTCGACTGTGACTGGCCTGGATGCCATGGTCATTGGGAGCATCCTTCCCGCATGTACTGCTCGAAATTTATCAGACAATGTGATCCCTCCTCCTCCCCGGTGCCCAGTGAACTTAGTTCTAAATAATCCGATTCATACCTTAATCCTGCCTTCTCTGATAGTTCAGCCCAGTGTATTAATATATGTAGCTTTCAGTGCAGGTATTTGTTCACATCGTCAGTACCGTGCTTATTGATAACAGTCAAGGTGAAATCCTGTTTGATACAATCAGACTCGCAACATCATATCCAACCTTAGACGTCAGTCTGCAATTGGACAGTCTTTGCTGGAAATTATGTTCGCAATCAATTTAGGATTGTCAGTTGGGCTCACATTATGGTTCTGGAAGTGATATATATTTATGCACATGTTCATGTGCATTCTCTGCACCTCATTTAAATCAACAAAATAGATGACCGTCACTTACTTTTGGAGCAATGCCTCGACCAATCAAGTCATGCATAATCTTATGTGCACTCTCCATGGCAACACCTCCATCAGTAATGGTTCACCCAGTCAGCATCGTCCTCTGATACAATATAAACGTTAGTTTTCCCCTTGATTTGGTATTCTTGTGAATTGTCCTGTGCAAGATTAAAAGTGTCTCTTTTTCAGCAACACAAGTTCTGCACTATCAACCGATTAAATGCTCTGTTTCTTGTCACTCAGCCAATTTTGTATCCCTGCTGCCACAGTCCTTTTATTCTGTGCACTGATATGCTGATTAGGTGGGACTTTACCAAACATCTTTTGGATGTTCATGCATTGCCACATTAGATGACTCTGAATTGTCAGCAGAGTGGTGGGAGGTGACGATGCTGTCATGTGGCACTTTATTGTAATTACCTGCTCAGTTTGGGTTCTGCTTGGCCACTCAGTCCCAGACTTCTTCATGCCCTTGATCCAAACTTGAGCTGAATTTCAGAGGTGAGATAGGAATTCTGCAAGATGAAGTAAGAGCAGGAGTAGATCATTCAGCTCCTTAGGCCTGCTGTGCCATTCAGTAAGATTGTGAGTGATCTGATTGTAGTCTCAACCCCAAAATATAAAGGTCATGATCTCTGGCTGATGCTGCATTCCCCTTGGGGTGCTTTCAATGGTATCTTTGATCCTGGCGTCAGGATGGTTACACACCATCTGGGAATGGGAAGGGAGAGAGATCACAACTGCTAGTAATGCAAATAATTTCATGAAAGAATAAGGAAACCAACTCTACAGCTGCAAAATCCTCCAGCCTGTTCTGCTCGACAAAATCCCTAATCATTTTTGCTTTTCCAATCTTCCTCCTGACCCGTATGGCTAAATTGCCTGAGGCAGCACTCTCCAAAGAAATTATTGTTCAGAGCTCTACCTCCAGTCACAGATTGAGATGTACTCAGGTGATGCCTCCACTGTTCGCCTGGTCACCTGTGACCGCCTGGTGGCTGCATACTCACTTTGCCCTTCCATTCCCTTTAGCTGAGGGTGGCAGCATCCTGACACGTGCTTGCTAACCACATAGCTGTCAGCCTCATGAATGCACCATATTGATGCTGGCTGTTGCTCAAACTCTGAAAACGGAAATTCAAGCTTCTTGCACTGGCTGGAAATTTCTGTATGCATGGTTGTTCAGATCATAAGTATCCCAAAGTTCCCACATGACATAGGATGTACACTTTATGGGATTGAGGTTTGCTGTCATACCTCTATTAAACTGAACTGAAATAATTTAAAAGCTGTTAAAAAAATTTAGAAAAAAAACTTACCAGCTACTCTATATAAGGTCCCATGGTATGCTGATGGCATACTTTATTTCCTTGCATTCCTGCAAAGCCTCTCACAATGTTGGCGCTCTTTGTTTATCCCTGAACAATTTCAGATCAATGCTACTTACTTCTGGATTCTCGAAACAACCAGTCACCTACCTGCTTTCCTGTGAAGCCACTGTTCAATATATTTTTAAAGATTTGTTCTCTCAGTTTTCTCAATCTTGCAGTTTCTCTCTCTCTCTCTCTGTCATAAACAAGAACAATAGATACACTCAATGCATTAGTGCGAACAAAATCTGCCTCTTTTGTCCTATACGCCATTGGTGCTGTTGTGGATTAACCTTGATGTAATTTTCTGGATGTATCAGCAGTCAATATTTCTCTTCACAGAGTATCAGGAGACGTTGAGTCGATTGGCAGCTATCCTCGCCAAGCACTTTGCTGATCCTCGAATTGTGGGAACTGGTAAGTCCTTGTTCTGAGCAGGACACAAAATTATTTTAATGCAAAGTACTGCAGATGCTGAAAAACTGAGATATGAACAGAAGATCTGGGAAATGCTTAGCAGGTCTGGCAGCATCAATGCAGAAAGAAATAGAGCAAATGTTTCTGTTCGGTGTAGCATTTCATCAGAACTGGAGAAGAATAAAAATTAAAATTGGTCAAAGGGATCGAGCTGAACAGGAAGAACCAAGGGGAAGGGCTGTGATAGGGTGGAGAGCAGGAAAAATTCAATAACAAATGTTTCATTGTACAAAATCTAAAGAAAATAGTAATGGTTATAATGAAGAAATAAATTGTGTTATCAGATGAGATATAAATGGTTCCATAGCATCTAAATGCAACATCAAGGGAAGAAAATACTGACTCAGTTTAAAAAAAAGGAAAATGATGGAGACAGAAGACTCAGTGTTGAGTCCCAGTATCCCAACAAGGAGAAAAGATTCTGAGGAAGGGATAAACCAATCAAGGTTAACCAGGAAAGTTCTGACTGAATAAAGTTGAAATAAAAAGGATATAAGGGGGCAAAAGTCAGTGGTAGACCTGAAGACTGGGATTATATCAGAATCCAGCAAAGGAGGATTCTTGGAATAATAGAGAAAATAAACAACAAGGGCGCACATGACTGGGGAGGAATGTAAAACTAACAACAGCTTCTTTAAATATATTTTACATACAAAAGAGATAGGTCAAAGTGAATATATGACTCTTAGAAAGTGAATCAGAGGGGACAGTTATGGGGAACAAGGAAATGCTAAAGATGTTAAATGGATATTTTGCATCAGTCCTTATGGTGGAAGATACTTCAAACATGTACTAATAGGAAAGAATACAAGGGAGAAAGTAAGCACCATCACTAGCGAAGTAACATTAGACAAATGTAATGAGGCTAAATCTGCTGATTCTGATGGCTTTTATCCTAGGATCCTACAAGAATTAGCTACAGAGATAGTGGTTGCATTGGTTATGATTTTCCAAAAAATCCTTGGGATTCTGCAGAAGTACTGGAAGATTGAAAAATTGCTAACTGTGACACCCCTGTTCAAGAAGGGAGGGAAGTGAAAAGTAGGAAACTATAGGCCAATTAACCTAACATCTATTGTTGAAAAATATTGGAATCGATATTAAGGAAATAATAGGTAACATTTGGAAAATCATAATCTAATCAAGCAGAGTCAACATGACTTCATGAAAAGAAAATTATGTCTGACTAATTTATTAGAGTTTTTGAGGAAATCTCAACCAGAGTGGATAGAAGAAAATCAGTGGATGTGTTGTAATTGGACTTCCAGAAGGCATTCTACAAGGTACCTCACAAAAGGGTAATCCATAAGAGGCCATGGTTTTGGAGGTGGCATATGGATTGCATAGAGAATTGGCTAATGGGCAGGAAACAGTGAGTGGAAATAAGGGATTCTTTTTCAGGTTATCAACCTGTAACCAGTAGAATTCCATAGGGATCAGTGCTGTGATCACAAGTGTTTACAATATATGTTAATGACTTGAGGGTTTGAGCTTCAAGGAGAGGCTGGATAGGCTAGGACTTCTTTCACTGAGGTTAAGGTTGATGGGTGACCTTCTGAAGGTTTATAATGTCACAAGGGGCATAGATAAGGTGAATAGCAAAGGCCTTCTTCCTAGAGTTGGGGAATTCACAGCTAGAGGGCATATTTTTAAGGTAAGAGGATAAAGTTTAAAAGGGCCTTAAGAAGCAACTTTTTCACACAGGAGGTGATGCATATGTGGAGTGAACTGCCAGAGGATGTGGGAGATGCAGGTACATTTACATCATTTAAAAGACATTTGGACAGGTACATGAATAGGAAAGGTTTAGAGATATATGGGCTAAATGCAGGCAAGTGGGGCTAGTTTAGTTGGGAAACTTGGTCGGCATGCACAAGACTGAAGAGTCTGTTTCTGTGATGGATGTCTCCATGACTTGGAGAAACAAAGCAAATGTACTACCACCAAATTTGCAGACGATACTAAAAATAGATGGAAAGTGGTGAGATGGATGGAAACACTTTGCAGAGGGATATTGAAAGTTTAAGTGAGTGGCAGGATGTTTACAAATGGAATGTAATTTTGGAAAATGCAAATTGTTCATTTGGAGGGGAGAACGAAAGAAGAGTATTATTTAAATAGAGAAAAGCTGCAGAAAGCTCGACACAAAAGGACTTGAATGTATTTGTGCATGAAGTAGAAAGCTAGCACTCAGATCCACCAGGTAATTGGGAAGGCTAACGGAATATTGGTCCTTATTTCAAGGGGGTAGGAGTGTGAGATGCTGATGAGACCCCATTTGGAGTACAGTGAGCTGTTTTTTGTCGTCTTATTTAAGAAAATATATTATTTCATTGGAGACAGTTCAGAGATGGCTTACTAGGATAATCCCTAGTATGGATGGATTGTCTTTAGAGCAAAGGCTAAACAGGTTGTGACTTCACTGCATGGTGTTTAGAAGAATGAGAGGTGATCTTATTGAAAAATATTGGATTCTTAAGAGGTAAATATTGAGATAGTTTCCCTCATGAGAGAGTCTAGGACCAGAGACATGGTCTCAGAGTAAAGAGGTGCCAATCTGAGACTGAGATGAGGAGGAATTTCTTTTCTTTGGAACCCCTTGTCAAAGAGATCTATGGGGGCAGAGTCCTTGTATTTACGGCTGAGGTAAATAGGTTCTTGATGAGTAGGGCATCGGTGCTCATGAAGGAAAAGCAGAAAGCGAACATTAGAAATGTCAGAGCGGCCGTAGTCCTATAGAATTGGGGTGGCTCAAGGGGCTGAATGGTCTACTCCTATTCCTACGTTCAATAGTTTTGGGTCTTCTTGGATATTCTCATGACATTTCCAGATTTTCCCTGAGCAACAGCAACTCTGTTTTAATTCTACACAATTCTCCTACTGTGACTTTTCTGTCTATGGTCTGCTAATTTTCTAGTAAAGCTCACGCAAGCTTAAGGAATAGTATCTCACCTTTCTACTTGGCATTCAGCAATCTTTCAAATGACATAAACATCATAAGAACAGGAGTTGCTGATTAGACCTTTCAAGCCTGTTCTGCCATTCAGTGGCATCATTGCTGCTCTGTTGTCTAGCTGCGTATACCTGCCTTTGGCCCATATCCCTTCATAACTTTGCTTAATAAGAGTTTATGTATCTCTGAATCAAAATTAACAGTTGATCTAGCATCCTCTGCTATTTGTGGAAGTGTGTTCCAAATCTCTACACCCTTTGTGTGTCCATGTGCTTCCTTACATCTGTCCTCAATGGTCTAGCCCTAATTCACAGGCTATGCATCTTAGCCTAGAGTCCCAAACCAGTGGAAATCGTTCATCTACTGTGTCCTTTCCTGTTCATACCTTGAAGACTTGAATCAGATCACCCCTTAACTTTCGATATTCTAGAGAAAACAGACTGAATTTGTATAATCTCTGCTCATAACATAACCCCTGAAGACTAGGTATCATTCTTGTGAACCTACTTGTACTTTCTCCAAGGCCAGTACATCCTTCCTAAGGTACAGTGCCCAGATCTGCTCACAATACTCCAAGTGGGGTTGAACCAGAGTATTGTATAACTTCAGCATAATTTCCGGAACCTTAGGCTCCAGTCTTCTAGATATAAAGCCCAGAATTCCATCAGCCTTCTAATTATTTCCTGCACCTATTCGTGGTATTCTAAGGATTTATGCACCTGAGCCCCCAAGTCTCTTTGAATATCCACTTAACTTCACACCACCTAGAAAGTACCGAGATCTGTTATGGAATCTTATAAACAAGGGCATGAATCTTTTAGGTGAAATTCTCAATCTTTTCTGATTTTTTTTTTTTCCCGCCCAACTTCCACCTGTTCCTCTCCACAATTGTTTGTCTTTTTTTTATTTTTTTGTTTCCTTTTTTTACCACACTGATTCCAGCTCCCTCAGAGGCAGCTTTCAGAGTGAACAGAACCCCTGACAGTCCTGTTTCTTCTTTTATAAAAAATACTCATACTACCGCCTAACTGTGGTAGTGCTTATGTTTTTCCCCAGCACCCATGTGTGTGTGCAGGTGTGAGACACAGTGAATGACACAAGGCGTACAAACCTTTATTCAATTTCCACCACCAGGAAGAAAGGAAACACCCAAGTGGCCAGTGACAAGCAGTGCCCTTCACATCAAAGGACAATGCTGCGTGATCAAACGGTGAAGGGGAGGCAGGGATTAAATCAAATAAAGTTTGAGGGGAAAATAATGCACTCCACTCCCTGCAGTGCTCACCTCTCACTGAACAATTGTTTGTCGTACTTTGACAGTAATTCAGTATGAGGTTTAGCTGACCACCTGCCTAATTCTGTCCATTGTCAACACTGATAGGCTGCTTTGGAGACAGGTAGAACAATGGCAGACATTCGCTGACTAGCCTGCCAATCAAGAAATAAGGTCAGGCAGAATGGGAATGATCACCTTGTAGAGAAGACAACATCTGAAATGATGCTGCACATTTACAGTTGGGATCCACTTGCTCTGTCACTGTTCTATGTAACTCCTGTAACTAACTGCCATTGATGTAGAGGCTGTACTTACACCACAGCTGAAGTGTCAGTGTGATGTAGCTTTGCTTCGTATTAACACTAAAGTTGTAATGTGTATCCAGTATCATAGACTGACCTAATTGAGAGTTATACTGAGTCTAGACCCTGCACTAATATTGCACATTATTATTATACCTTTATGTCAGTGCAAGTCGATATTATTGACACTTCTGTTATTGTATAAAATGGCATTCTAACTGAGATCAGTAGAAAAACTGACATACTTCAGCACAATGGTATTTACAACACTTCTTGATAAGCATATTAATTCAAAAAGGTTTTACCCTTCATGTAGCCATACCATATCTTGTGTATGAATGCTTGATGCAAAATGTAGAGTAAGCTTTGACCTTTATCTTTGACTATTTTGGGACTGATTGATCCTGACAGAAGTGAAATATATTCAGTATTCTTTCATGATGGACCTCATACCACTTCAGACAATAAAACCCTTCGACTTGATTCACTGTCTCTTGTCTCTAGATATTAAGGATTCACTGATGCAAGCTCTTGCCAGCTACGTCTGCTACCCCCACTCCCTGCGCGCTGTTGAACGTATCCCAGAGGAACAGTAAGTGCAAAATACTATTTGTTATTGTGTGTGCAAAGAAACTTATGAAATGAAGTATTGATAAGATTGTACAAAGGAATTTAATGGAGAACCCTGGGATGTAAACCATCTGGTGCTGGGGATTTATCAGGCTTTAGTCCTTTAAGCTTCTCCAATATTTTTTCTCTGTTAGTTAGCTTAGGTTTTTCTCTCTTAGTCCCTCGCTTATCCAGCTTCTTACTTCTGGGATGTAATTTGTGTCTTTCACTGAGAAGACTGACAGCAAGTGCTTGTGCAATGTCCCTATGATTGCTTCATTTCCTATGATCATTTGTCCTGTCTTTACCGATACATTTCAGCTACCTGATTTTTTTTCTATACCTGCAGAAGTTCTTACCATCTGATTTTATATTCCTACCTACTTTGCTTTCATATTCTTTTTATTCTTCCATTTTATAATCTATTTGGCTCTTTGGCTTCTAAAACACACCCAAACTTTAGGCTTATGATGATTCTTTGCCACATTATAAGCCTCATATTTTAATCTAATAACATCTGTACCTCCTTATTAAGTTCTAGATGGATCTTTCTTGCTGAGATTTTATTTTTATTGGAATGTATTTTTGTTGAATATTTTAAATTATGTATTTAAATAAGCTGGGATACATTTATTGCATTATTTTTTATTCTGTTTACCCAAACAGCATTAGTCAGCTCTGTCTTCATACTTATGTAATTGGTCTTGGTTAAGCTTAAAATTCTTGTTTTGCACCAAAACACAGTTAAAAATCACACAACACCAGGTTATAGTCCAACAGGTTTACATCAGGTGACAACCACCTGATGAAGGAGCGCCGCTCTGAAAGCTAGTGCTTCCAATTAAACCTGTTGGACTATAACCTGGCGTTGTGTGATTTTTAACTTTGTACACCCCAGTCCAACACCGGCATCTCCAAATCAATCCTAAAAACACATTATGGTATTTGATTATATTGTGATTACTGTTTCTCAGACGATCTTCTACGATGAGATTACCAATTGACTGAGTCATTGCACAAAATCTAAGATAGCTTGGTTCATAAGTCTGCTAGTTCCTAGTTTGTTCCACAACATATTGTTCCAGGAAGGTGCCACAAAAGCATTCTGTAAACTCCCCTTCTAGACTACATCTGCTAATTGTTTTATTCAATCAATAGGATGAAGGTTAAAATCCTCCACAATTAGGCTCTAATAATCTCTTGCTAACTGCTTTATCCTTTATTATGACTATTGTTAAGGCCCCATAAAAATTTCTCACCAGCATTTTCTGACCCTTGTTATTTGTTGTGGTTCTGTTCGCCGAGCTGGAAGTTTTTGTTGCAAACGTTTCGTCCCCTGGCTAGGCGACATCATCAGTGCTTGGGAGCCTCCTGCGAAGCGATTCTTTGATGTTTCCTCCGGTGTTTATAGTGGTCAGTCCCTGCCGCTTCCGGTTGTCAGTTTCAGCTGTCCGCTGTAGTGGTTGGTATATTGGGTCCAGGTCGATGTGTTTTTTGATGGAGTTTGTGGATGAATGCCATGCCTCTAGGAATTCCCTGGCTGTTCTCTGTCTGGCTTGCCCTATGATAGTAGTGTTGTCCCAGTTGAATTCATGTTGCTTGTTGTCTGCGTGTGTGGCTACTAAGGATAGCTGGTTGTGTCGTTTCGTGGTTGGTTGATGTTCATGTATGCGGATTGTTATCTGTCTTCCTGTTTGTCCTATATAGTGTTTTGTGCAGTCCTTGCATGGTATTTTGTACACTACATTCGTTTTGCTCATGTTGGGTATCGGGTCCTTCGTTCTGGTGAGTTGTTGTCTGAGCGTGGCTGTTGGTTTGTGTGCCGTTATGAGTCCTAGGGGTCGCAGTCGTCTGGCAGTCAGTTCAGAGATGCTCCTGATGTATGGTAGTTTGGCTAGTCCTTTTGGTTGTGGTATGTCCTCGTTCCGTGGTCTTTCTCTTAGGCATCTGCTGATGAAGTTGCGCAGGTATCCGTTTTTGGCGAATACCTTGTATAGGTATTCCTCTTCTTCTTTTTGCAGTCCTGGTGTACTGCAGTGTGTTGTGGCCCTTTTGAATAGTGTCCTGATGCAGCTTCGTTTGTGTGTGTTGGGGGTAACCTTGTTATTTCTCATCTCCACCATGACAGTCTGATCCTAGATCCATTCTTACTTCTGACATTCTGTTGTCCTTTACTATCAGGGCTATTCCTCCACTGTAACCATTCTTATCTTCTTTTTGAAACTATTTCCCAAGCTTGATCATCTTGTCACTATGTCTTTGCAATAGTGATTTGATCCAAATCATTTATCTCTATTTGTGCAGCTAGTTATCAGTCTTATTGAAAGTATTTCATGGATTCAGATAAGGAGTCTTTAGTTTCATTTTTTTTCCCTACTCTCCTTTGCATGGATCTTTATGCCCTGATGCATAGGTTCCATTAAACTCTGAGTCCCTCTTCTCACGCTGTTCTTGCCTTCACCTAAATTGCTTTAGTGCCATGTTGATTTAACTATTTTCTTTAACTTTCTAAATTTTTCTTCACCCGAAGTGTTCTCCCTTTTGGTTTAAAGATCTATCCGTGATCCATATTTAACAATTTGCCAAGACACACTTTAAGCAGAGACATAATGTGTGGCATTTAATAGGAATTTGGCAGTGATAGTGTTGTGGTTTTAATTCCAAAATATATTCTTGCTTTCACAAAAGGGTTATCATTCTGCACTGTCCACTCTCCAACTTTTTTGTTAGTGTGGACCAGGACAAGAGATGGGAATGCAAGTCTACACCATGATTCATGTTGTCAATTGATGGCTAACAAAAATTCCAGTCATCACAAACTCTTCAAACAGGAGTTGTTTGGTAGCTCTACATATAATGAATTCTTCACTTTCTTCCAAAATAGATAGAAGTACGTGACATCAACCTTGGTAAACCGGACAATAAAAATTGTGGCTTTAGAATGAACACTAAGGAATAGCAAGCTTTCATACCCTGATTTATCTTAAAGGCAGTGTTTGAGAGTATGAGCTTTCATGAAACTTTTATTTCTATGGAACTATGATGTGCTAGCATGGGGAACATTTTCATCAAAGCATATTTCACAGATATCGTTTGGTTTTCTGAGTAAGCAACAAGGTGTTTATTAACATTACTTAGAAAAATCAGCAAAAAAGAGCAGGACATTTGGCCCAACCAGTCCACGGTGGTTTATATTCCACTCAGGCCTTCATTATTTAACTCTATTATCATAACACCTCTGCCCTTAGAGCTCCACAGTCATCTATACTAGTTTGGCTTGACCGGTCCCTGTGGTAATGAGTTTCACGATCTACTTTCTCAATGAAGAAGTTTCTTCTGAAGTTTCTATTTGATTTCTTAGCAATTACCTTACATTGCTGGCAAGTTTTCCTGTTCTGCGCAAGAAGAAACAGACTCTATCAAAATTTTTGAAAATATTGAATCTGTTCAGCTACCGCTTAGCCTTTTTGTTGACAAGTGCCATGACACCAAAATTATTGTCTGATTGCTCTACACAATATAGTTTCACCTAAGGTGTTTCAAGCTGACAGTTGAATGCATAAAAGCAGCAACACTTGTAGCTGTTTCATCAACATTTAGAGTCTAAATCCTCAACTTTTCATGTTCTCACAAATATTATTACTGCTACCATCGCTTTTGCTGGCACAACTGATGAGTTGCTAATGAATAACGTTACCTTGGAGTAATGCCGTTTTGTCCCTTTGCTTTTGCAGACGTGTAGCTATGATGAAGAATCTTCTAGCTCCATATGAACAGCGGCCATGGGCTCAGACCAACTGGATCCTTGTGCGACTCTGGAGGGTATGTTTGCCTGTTACATGGTAAAAAACGCTCATCACATTAAATAGTTTTACTTTCATTCTTGTTTGTAATATACTTGCATATTTGCGTATTTTGACACAGTCAGCATAGATTTATGGCAGTCTAGAATCAGAGGACGTATTCTCAGTGTAAGGAGTCATCCATTTAAGACCAAGTTGAGGAGGAATTCCTTCTCTGAGGGTTGAGACTCTGTCGATTGTCAAGGCTGGGTGATTCAGTTTGTTCAAGGCTGAGATGGACAGATTTTTAATCAGTAAAGGAATACAGGGATATGCAGAAAAGGCAAGGAAACTTGGATTTGAGGATTATCAGATCAGCCTTGATCTCATTTGATGACAGAATAGATGGCTTACTTCTTGGCTCTGTGGCTCTTGTGTGTCTCAGTCTTACAGAAATTGTGTTTGACACACCTAATGGATTTATTTTGAGGGCATAACTAGTTGAATAGATGAGAAAGGACCAGTGGATGTGGTGTATTTGGACTTCAACAAAGTTTTGATGAAATTCTACATAAGAGGTTGTTATATGATATCAAGGCACAGTATATTGTAGGTAATATACTTTCAAAGATTGAGAGTTGGTTATCAGACAGGAAACAGTAGAAATACATGGAATGTTTTCAGCGTGGAAGGCATGACTAACGGCTGCTGCAGAAATTAGGCCCTAGCTGTTCATAATTTATATCAACAGTTTGGATAAGGGAGTCAAATGTAATATTTCCAACTTTGACGACACCACAAAACTGGGTGGGAGCATGGCTGGTGAGGATACTGTAAAACGGCTTCAGGGCTATTTAGAAAAGTTGAGTGGGCAAATACGTGAGAAATGGAGGAAAACGTCGATAAGTGTAAAGTTATCCACTTCAGGAAAAACCTATTTAAATGCCACCCTAAACACATTCAGGGTGGCACAGTGGCTCAGTGGTTAGCACTGCTCCCTCACAGTGCCAGTGACCCGAGTTGTATTCCAGTCTTGCCTGACTGTCTGTCTGTGTGGATGCTCCAGTTTCCAAAAATGTGCAGGTTAGATCGATGATCCATGATAAATTGCCTCATAATATCCAGAATGCTCTTTGTGGGGGTTAGTGTAGACTTGATAAGCCTGGAGATAGTGAGGACTGCAGATGCTGGAAAGATGCAGTGGCAAAAGCACAGCAGGTCAAGCAGCATCAAAAGTGCAGGAGAGTGGGGCAGGACCCTTCTTCATAATGGGCCGAATGGCAGCTTTTTTGCACTGTAGGGATTCTATGGTCTATGACCTCAATGGTAATAGATTGGACAATGTTGATCTAGAAGGTGAACTGGGTATCATTGTACACCAAAGAAAAAGAGGAACAACGTGTGGGATGTTAGCTCCAGATCAACGTGGGGGAGCAGCACACGGGCAGCAAGTCCTGGGCATAGACGGGCGCGGGGTAGGCAGTCCTAGAATGTATCTTGGAGCAGCTGAGTGCTGGTATGGGTCAGAGTGAGGACGGCTGTTGGATTGGGGTCTTGCACGGCCAGTCAGACCATGTGCAGAGGCACTATGCTGACCTGCTGCAGTGTAATGTGTATTTGAAATTTTGTACCTTAATATCATTACAGGGTTGATATTATTTTTAAATTAACTGTTCATTCTGTAATGTAATTACTTTTGTTCCTTTGCTGTATTCATGAATTGTACCTAGGTACTTGTACCCAAGATGTCCGCATAAGAAGGGTGACATTGTAAATCTTCTCACTGTACTCCCTAAAATGGAGTACACATAACAATGAAAGGATATTCTACTTGCATCTCAAATATCCTATTCTATATGTAAATTGGGTCTAAATTAAAAGTCACTGAAAGCAAACATGCATCTATAGAAAGCAGTTAAGAAGGCAAATGAAACGTTGGCCTTCATTGCAAGAAGACTTGAGTACAGGAGCAAGGAAGTCTTACTGCAACCTGTACAAGGTCTTGGTGATATCATAGTATTTAATGCAGTTTTGATCTCCTTACCTAAGAAACGATATACTTTACTGTGAGGAAGTAGAGCCAAGGTCCCCAGGCTGATTCCTTGGATGGCAGAATTGTTATGAGGGGAGATTGGGTTGGTTGAGTCTATTCACTGGAATTTAGACGAAAGAGAAAGGAACTCGATTTTATTTGATATGTTGTTGTCACAAGTGCCCCCAAGTACAATTTCTTTGCTTGCCATATAGGCAGATCATAATATACAAGGACATACAGATGATCGGGTAATTTGAACAGAGCTAGGCATATAAAATTATGGCTGCACAGGAGGTGTACAAAGGCAAGCTCAACATTAGATTTGAAATTTGAGAGGTCATTTGACAACTCATTGAGACATCCATCAGGGCTGGACAGATAGGCTGACGTATCCACTGCCAGGGGTCTGAACTAAGAGGTGATGGTCTCAGGATATGCGGTAGGCCAATTAGGACTGAGATGAGACATTTCTTCACGCAGAGAGTGGTGAGCTTGTGGCATTCTTGCTCACAGAAGGGCGTGGATACTTGGCTACTGAATATATTTAAGAAAAGAATGGATTTCTAGAGGCTAAAGGTATTGAAGGGTATAGGGCCAGAATGGGAGTATGATGTTGAGATTAAGAATCAACCATGATCATGTTGAACAACAGAGTGGGCTCCATAGATCGAATGGCCTACACATGCTCCTATTTTCTATATTTCTTTAACCTTTTAAACAGAAACATTGTCGGGAAATGTTTGAAGTAAATCTATTTCATAGCCCCTTCATATTGATGTAGTTATTTTGTTTAAATGCTAAAACTAACTTGATCAATGATACGAAGCAAGGAGTGACAATCTCAGGCTAAATTTGCAGATGGTACAAAGTTAGTGAAGGTAGCAGAACTAAAGATGAATGGGGAAAGCTGGAGGAAGACTTCAGTGTACCATGACTCCGGGCAGACAAATGACAGGTAAATTAGGTGTAAACAAATGCAGAGTACTTCACCTGGAGGCAGAAAATCCTGGGTAATTTCTTGACTGAAAAGTGAAAGATCTGGGATCCAGATTGACAGGCAGTAAGTGGAAGATATTATAACAGTGTTAAGGCACCAAGCAAAGAAAATCATATGTTGGAGAGAATTAGGAGGTCAATATTACGGGCCTAGTTAATGAGAAAATCCTGCCAATTTATACTGCAGTTCAACCACAGTATTCTATACTGTACAGTTTTGTTCACCTCAATTTAGAAATAATATTGCTGTTAATTGCATATCAGTTTGGTGTTAATTGTATTTGAGCGGTGGATATTGAGTGGGGATTCATCAGTGTTGTTACATGTTGGTTAGAAGTGCTCATCGTGCAATTTGCAACTTTGTAAATAAAGCCTTGTGCATAAAGATGAAGCTTCAGTGTTGTATCTTTCACCATCTGGCTATCTGAGTTATAACAGTTGCAGCTACTGAAAAATTATAGACTATAGGAACAAAAGTGATGAGGGAATGGACGGATCTGAATATGAGTAATTACGTAAACTGAGCTCTTACTGGAAAAGAGGATTCAGAGATGATAAATTGCTATTTTTAGGATTCTCAAAGATCTGTAGATCATGGTGAGCAGTTTAACCTTGGCCTGGACATGAAAAAGAGGATGCAGACTCTGTTTGATGTATGGAAAGGATTGTAGTACTGGTGGAGTACATTTGGCCCAAGCGGTCTATGCTGGTGGAACAATTATTCAGATCTCACTTTTCAACTCTTGTTCTATAGCGCTGTTACAGCATATCAAGAGCATATTTTTAAATATGATGAGGGTTACTACCTCCAGGTAATGAGTTTCTGATCCAATCACAGCTGATCCAATCCCCTGTAATCCTTCCATGAATTACTGTGTCCCCTGGTTATTGATGTTGCCACAAATGGGAATTCCTACCCACAGTATTCAGGCCCTTCATAATTTTCTATATATGTATCAATTAAATTTACCCTCAACTTATAATATTATTTCCCATTGCTGAAATTCTCATTCTTTCCAACTTGCTCATTAACATCTCCTATAGTCTTTCTCCTATCCTTCCTATCTTCCAATGACAAGAACTGTGCGCAGTACTATAGCTGTGAACTGAGTGGTGTTGTATGCAGTTCTAATATAACCACCTTACTCTTATACTGTATGCCTCAGCCAATAGAGGGAAATGTCCCATATGCCACCTTGACTGTCTTACCTAAATGCAAAACAAATTCTGTGCAGAGACGATTTCAGTGAGTAAGTGGTAAGTTTATATAACCAGCTTCATTTGCATTAGGGTTGATTCATTCAAATGCATGTTAGCATTTTTTCAGAAAGCAACATTTTGGCATACTGAGTAGAGTAATTTGAGACGAGATATGGTAAGTGCTGAGGAGGAAAAGGTGACTTTAGTCCTATGGTTCCCAAAGCTTTCCAGTGCTGTCTTTTCTTTGAGTAAAGCAAAGAACTGTAGAAATCGAAGAACTGCGGATGCTGGAAATCTGAATCAAGGCAGAAATTGCTGGAGAAACACAGCAGGTCTGGCAGCATCTGTGGGAAGAAACTAGAGTTAATATTTCAAGTCCAGTGATTCTTCATAAGAACTGATAACAGTGAGAAAAAAGTGGTAATGCATAGATGGAGGCAGAGCCCGGATATGAAAGTTATTGGCAAACGTGGGATTATTGATGAGGCCGTGGCAGAAGAGAAGCTAAATAAGTGATAATGTGAGCTGAGGGGTTTAAAGTGGTCCATATCATGTGATAAAATTCAACTAAGAGGGTCTGAGAATAGCTTGGCTATGCTGGAAATAACCCATGTCATGACAGTATGAGGGTGTCGGGATGGGCAAAAAAATATGGAAGGGCGGAATCATGCTCCAAAGTTATTGAACTCTATGTTGAGTTTGAGAGGCTGCAGAGTTTGCAAATAGAAAATGAGATGATGTTCTTCAAGTTTGCTCTGAGGCTAATTGGAACACTTCAGCAGGCCAGCGACAGAAAAGTTGACCAGGCCACTGGAAGCTCAGGAGGGAAAGATTGGCCAGGGTGGTGTATTGAAGTGGCAGGCGACTGGAAACTCAGGATCTTTTTTTTTTACAGACAGGATGTAGGTATTCTGCAAAGCAGTCATCCAGTCTGTGCTTCATCTCCCTAATGAAGAAGATGTTAATTTTCCTAATATAGACTAGGAATGCCATAGCGTTAAGGCTTTAGATGGGGTGGGATTTGTTAAGTGTGTTCAGGTAAGTTTCCTCAAGTAGTAGGTGAAAGGTCCTACTCGGGAAGGGGCAAAACTTGACCGATTCTTGGGGAAGTAGGGCAGGACAGGTGACTGAGGTGACAGTGGGGGAGCACTTTGGGTCCAGTGGCCATAATTCTATTATTTTTAAAATAGTTATGGAGAGGGACAAAACTGATTCACAGGTTCAAGTTGTAAATTGGGGCAAGGTGAATTTTGATGGAATTAAACAGAGTTTGCAGGGGTTGATTGGAGTAGTTTGTTTGCAGGCAAGAGGACTTCTGGCAATTAGGAGGCTTTTAAAAGTGGGATAGCTAGAGTTCAAGGTCTGTATGATCCGGTGAGGGTGAAGGGCAAGGTTGTCAGGAATAGGAAACCCTGGATGACAAGATATTAAGGCGTTGACCAGAAAAAAGGAGGCATGGCTCAGGTGCAGACAGCTGGGGTCTAGGGAATACAGGAGCTTACTGAAGAAAGGTGGTTAGCACTGAGCCTCACAGCGCCCTGGTTCGATTCCAACCTCGGGTGTGGAGTTTGCACATTCTCCCTGTGTCTGCATGGGTTTCCAGCAGGTGCTCCAGTTTCTTCCACAGTCTAAAGCTGTGCAGGTTAGATGAATTTCCCATAGTGTTCAAGGGTCTGTAGGTTAGGTGCATTTGTCAGGGGAAATGTATAGTAATAGGGTAAGGGAATGGGTTTGGGTGGGTTACACTTCGGAGGGTCGGTGTGGACTTGTTGGGCCAAATAGCTTGTTTCCACACTGTAGGAATTCTATGATCTTATAAGGAAATCAGGAGAGCGAAAAGGGGATACGAGATGACCTTGGCTGAGAAGATTGGATTAATCCAAAGGGGTTCTTTAAGTATAGTAAAGGAGAAAGAATAACTAGAGAGAAAATAGGACCCCTCAAGAACCAAAGTGGGCATGAATGTGTGGAACCGCAGGACATGGGCAGGGTCCGCAATGAATATTTCTCCTCTGTGTTTACTATGGAGAAAGACATGACGACTTGGAAACTTGGGGAAGTTAGTGGTGATATCTTGTGAACAGTCCATATCACAATAGCGGAGGTGTTGGATGTATTAGACTGTATGAAGGTGGATAAACCTTCTGGTCCTGACTAGATATATCCAAGAACACTGCAAGTGGCCAGAGAAGAAATTGTGGGGGCCTTGGTTGATACTTTTGCATCATTGTTAGCCATGGATGAAGTCCCAGAAGACTGGAGGTTAGCAAATGTTGTTCCCTTACTTAATAAAGACTGTATAGAAAAACCTGGGTACTGAAGACCAGTAAACCTAACATCTGTGATGGGTGTGTTACTTGAGAAGATTCTGAGAGATAAGATAAACATGCATTTGAAAGACACGGTTTGATTAGGAGTAGTCAGCATGGCTTTCTATATGGGAGATCATGCCTCAAAAATTTGTTAGCGTTCTTTGATGATGTGGCCTGGAAGGTTGATAAGGGCAGGGCGGTAGATGTAGGCCATGTGGATTTCAGTAAGGCATTTGATAAGGTTCCACATGGTAGGCTGCTCTGGAAGATTAGATAGTGTGCAATCTAAGGAAGTTGGCAAATTGCGTACACAATTAGCTAGATCGTAGGAAGCAGAGGGTAATAGTGAAAGGATGCTTGTTGGGCTGGAGGCCTGTGACTAGTAGAGTGCCTTGGGTCAGCGCTGGGCCATTACTAATTGTTATGGAGTCATAGAGATGTACAGCCCAACCCGTCCATGCCTACCAGATATCCCAACCCAATCTGGTTCCACCTGCCAGCACCCGGCCCATATCCCTCCAAACCCTTCTTATTCATTTACCCATCCAAACGCCTCTTATTTCTTATTAAGATCACATCTTAAGTATACTACTGCTTCCTTTATACTACTCTAAGGATTCACTCGATCTATCCTGTCTGTACCTTACATATGCTTCTTTTTTCTTAACCAAACCCTCAATTTCTTTAGTCATCCAGCAATCCCTATACTTACCAGCATTTCCTTTCACCCTAACAGGAATATAGTTTCTCTGGATTCTCGTTATCTAATTTCTGAAGGCTTCCCATTTTCCAGCCGTCCCTTTACCTGTAAATATCTGCCCCCAATCAGCTTTAGAAAGTTCTTGCCTAATACCGTCAAAATTGGTCTTTCTCCAATTTAGAACTTCAACTTTTAGATCTGGTCTATCCTTTTCCATCATTATTTTAAATCTAATAGAATTATGGTCGCTGGCCCCAAAGTGCTCCTCCATTGACACC
>NC_057727.1:62393847-62414132 GCF_004010195.1 Chiloscyllium plagiosum
GCTCTAGCAAATTTCCCTGCCAGTATATTAGTCTCCTTCCAATTTAGGTGCAATCCGTCCTTCTTATACAGGTCACTCCTACCCCAAAAGAGATTCCAATGATCCAAAAATGTGAATCCTTCTCCCATACACCAGCTCCTTAGCCATGCATTCATCTGCTCTATCCTTGTATTCCTGCCCTCACTAGGTCGTAGCACTGGGAGTAATCCAGATATTACTACTCTCGAGGACCTCCTTTTTAAATTTTTGCCTAACTTCCTGTTATCTGTATCAATGATTTGGATGAGAATGTATAAGACATGGTAAGTCAGTTTGCTGATGACACTAAAATAGTTGGTATCTTGGGCAGTGAGAGAGGTTGTCAGAAATTGCAGCAGGACCTTAACCAGCTGGGGAAGTGGGCCAAGAAATGGGAAATGGAGTTTAACATAGATAACTGTGAGGTCTTGCATTTTGGAAAGTCATATCAACATAGAAGTTTCATGGTGAATGGTAGGGGCTTAAGGAGTGTAGTGGAGCAGAGGGAACTTGGAGTTCAGATGCATGATTCTCTGAAAGTCGAGTCACAGGTAGACAGGGCAATGAAGAAGACTTTTGGCACACTGGCCTTCATTAATCAGGGCATTCAGTATAGAAATTGGGAAGTTATTTGTAGTCGTACAGGATGCTGGTGAGGCCACACTAGGATATTGTGTTCAGTTTTGGTCATCTTGTTATAGGAAGGATGTTATTAAACTGAAAAGAACGCAGAAGAAATTTACAAGGATGTTGCCAGGACTCAGGGATCTGAGTTACAGGGAGAGGTTGGGCAAGCTAGGACTGTTTCTTGGGAGCATAGGAGACTGAGGGGGGAGTCTTATACACTTCTTTAAGATCATGAGAGGCATGGATAGGGTGAATGCACTCAGTCTTTTTCCCAGGGTTGGGGAATGGAGGACTAGAGGGCATCAGTTTAAGGTTAGAAGGGAAAGAATAAAAAGGAAACTGAGGGGCAACGTTTTTACACAGAGAGTTATATACATCTGGAGTGTGCTGCCAGTGGAAGTCATTGAGGCGGGTAAGTTAACAAAAGGCACTTGGAGAAATATATGGATAGGAAAGGTTTAGAATGATATGGGCCAAGTTGAGTTAGCGTTAATGGACATTTTGATCAGCATGGCCAGTTTGTGAACAGCAAATGCAGCAGACTAGGTTGAGTGAAGCTCAGGGAAAGCGCTGTTTAACATGGAATGTATATGGGGGCTTTGGATAGTGAGGAGGGAGGAGGTAAGGAGATAATGAGGGTCAGGTTGCATGGGAGGTGTTGGGAATGGAGGAGGAGTGGATCAGGGTGTCCTGGAGGGAACGGTCCCTGCAGAAAGCTGTCAAGGCAGGTGAGGGGAATATGTGTCTGGTGATGGCATTCCACTGGAGCTGGCAGGAATAGTGGCATATGATCCTCTGGATGTGGATGCCAGTAGGCTGCAAAGTGCAGAATGGGCGACTCTATTGTTATGGGAGGGAAGAGAAAGGGCAAGAGTGGATGCTTGGTAAATGGATCAGACATAGCTGAGGAACTGTGATATCACAGCAGTGTGATGTGGCTCAGGTACGGGCAAGACTGGCAGCTTAATGTTCTAGGGTACAGATGCTATAGGAAGGAATGAAAGAAGGAATGAGAGGGGTGGGAGTGGCATTTTTGATAACATTACTGGTTTACTTAAAAGGAAGATATTTCTGGGAATATGTCCAGGAAAGTTATTTGTGTTGAACTGAGAAATAAGAAGGGATTGTAGTCTAGACACCCCCCAGTAGTCAGTGGGAAATTGAGAATAAGGAGATCTCCGTTACCAGTAAAACTAATAAGGTGGTTATGGTAGATGTTTTTTCAACTTTCCGAACATAGACTGGGACTGCCATGGTGTTAAGGGCTTGGATGGAGAAAATGTGTTGAGTGTGTTCAAGAAAATTTTCTGATTCAGTATGTGAAGGTACCTAATAGAGAAGGTGTGAAACCTGACCTACTCTTGGGAAATAAGGTCGGGCAGGGACTGAGGTGTCTGTGGGAGAGCACTTTGGAGCCAGTGACCATAATTCTATTAGTTTAAAGAAGTGATGCAAAATGATAGACTGGATCTAAAAGTTGAAGTTCTAATTTGGAGGAAGGCTAATTTTGATGGTTTGAGGTAAGACCTTTCAAAAGTTGATTGCGGTTGGATGTTTGCAAGTAAAAGGGTGGCTGGAAAATGGGAAGCCTTCAAAAATGAGATAACGAGAGTCCAGAGATGATAAGTTCCTGTCGGGGTGTAAGGCAAGGCTGATAGGTGCAAGGAATGTTGGATGACTAGAGAAACTGAGGTTTTGGTTAAGAAAAAGAGGGAAGCATATGTCAGGTATACACAGCAGAGATTGAGTGAATTCCCAGAAGAATACAAAGGCAGTAGCAGTATGCTTAAAAGGAAAATCAGGAGGGCAAAAACGGTGGCATGACATAGCTTTGGGCAGATAGGGTTAAGGAGAATCTGAAGGGATTTTAGAAATACATTCAGGACAAAAGGGGTGACTAGGGAGAGGATAGGGCCCTTTAAATATCAGCAAGGCCATCTAGTTGGAACTGCAGGAGATGGGGAAGACACTAAATGAGTATTTTGCGTCAGTGTTCACTGTGGAGAAGGATATGGAAGGGAGAGAACATGGGGAAATAAATGATGACATCTTGAAAAATGAGGTGTCTGTCAAGGAGCACAGAAAGAAAACCTGGATGCCTTAAAATGCATAAAGGTGGATAAATCCCCAAGACCTGATCAGGTGTACCCTAGAACTCTGCGGGAAGCTAGGGAAGTGATTGCTGGACCCTTTGCTGAGATATTTGTATCTTTAATGGTCTCAGGTGAGGTGCCGGAAGACTGGAGGTTGACTAATGTGGTTCCACTATTGTAAGGAGAGCACTAAGATTGTAAGGAAAAGCCAGGGAATTATTGACAGGTGAGCCTGACATTGGTGGTGGGAAAGTTGTTGGAGAAAATCCTGAGGGACAGGATTTACATGTATTTGGAAAGGCAAGGACTGATTAGGAATAGGTAAAAACCTGGGGGCTTTTGCCCGAAACGTCGATTTTGCCTGTCCTCGGATGCTGCCTGAATTGCTGTGCTCTTCCAGCACCACTAATCCAGAATCTGATTAGGAATAATCAACATGGTTTTGTGCGTAGGAAATCATGTCTCACTAACTTAAGATTTTTGAAGAAGTAACAAAGAGGATTGATGAGGGTATGAAATTTACCTTTATGCATTTTAAAATGTCCAGCACCACCTCCTCTGTAATATGGACACTTTTCAAGGTATCACTGTTTATTTCTCCAAATTCTCTAGCTTCCATATCCTTTTCTACAGTAAATACTGACGTGAAGTACTTGTTTAATATCTCACCCATCTCCTGCAGTTTTACACATAGGCTGCTGTGTTTTCTTTTGTTTTGTTTATCCTGTTTCTGCACATGTTTAATGCATTATAATTCTACTTTGGTGTTTTAGCCTGAATGATGTGATCTGACAGTGTGGTGTTTGTACACTTAGTGTGGAGCCATTAGTGCTTGTTTGTCAATCTCTGCATAATCTCACAGCATCACCTTATCCAGATATTGCCAGAACCACGTTTTTCTCCTTCATCTACTGCACACTTCAGCTACCTTTCCCTGTCTACTATCAAGGTCGTAGTCCATTGACCATAAGATTCAGCAGTACACTGCTTGTTAGGTTCCTTGCACGCACCACCACAAGCTACAAATTATTTATCTGCATTCCTATCTCTGCTGTTTCTTTGCCAAGTTATATTGTTTTTGTTTTTGTCTTAGGTCCCTGTTTATAAATCTCTTCCCACGCACAACGTAGCTCAACAGTCTCTTCAACCTGGGTATCCTTCTGTTGTTCGTGAACTGAATTAGGTCTCAATGTAATTTTATTCCAAGAAGTTGCTCTTTAAATCACCTTACCTTTCATCACTGACCCACTCTCCTAATGTCTTACCTGCTTCATCTGGGAATCCTTCAGTTCAGTTGAGCTTCCATTTTCTCCTCCTCCTTTCAATTTTCTTTCTCCTCTTTCAATTTTCTTTCCCGTTTTCTTCTACTGAACATTTGCCTTTTCACCTATCTCCCATTAAATTGTAGAGACAGCGAATCTTATGAATTAATATGGCAGCCCACTCAGCATGCATATCATTGATTCTAGTCACAAATTTCTGTCTTCCTCGCGAAGATTTTCAGCTCCTCGTCTCCACGAACATAGCCTGAACTCCAGCTGATAGCAGCACACGACCATTCTTAATTCCATAGGCACTTACGTCACCAAAATCATTGCATACCTGCAGAACTTCCTTAAACTTTAGATATAATGGTCAAAAGGGCATGGATCTGACAATGTTATTTTCATCTATCAGAAACAACTTTATATCGCCTATTCTCAGCTTCTAGATCTAGCCCCTAGTTTGTCTCACTCTGTACTGCAGCATTGGTGTTCCCTGTAAAAGTTTAACCAATCAAGCAACTGGTTTGTTCTGGATGGTATTAAATTTCTTGAATGTTGTTAGAATTGCACTTTAAGTGGGGAGGATTCCAACTTACTGCTCACATGTCCTGTGTGGATAGGCTTGGGGAAGATGGGAGATGAGTTACTCACTGAAGAAATCCTAGTCTCTGACTTGCTTTGGTAGTTACAGTATTTGTATAGATGTTCCAGTCAATTTTCTGATCAGTGGTAATCCCCAAGATGTTGATAGTGGGTAGTGGTGATGTCATTGAATGTCAGAGGGTGATGATTACATTCTTTCTTGTACAAGATGGTCATTGCCTGGCATTGTGTGGCACAAATGTTACTTGGTGCTTGTCAGACCAAACCTGGATATTGTTCAGGCCTGACTGCATTTTAACAAGGACTGCTAAGTATTTGAGGAATAGTGAATGGTGCAGAATATTGAACGTTTGCCTTCTGGTTCTGAGCTGGAGACACTATTACTGTGCTATAAAAGCCCTATCATCAACCTGAGCAGCTCCAGAGTTCATTGAGAGTAGGTGACGCTCATTCGACTTTGCATTCATTTAAGAGCTTGGTTCTTGTGGCACTGTTATAGTGTCCCTCCATCTGAGCCAGGAAACACGGCTTCAAGTCCCACCTGTTCCAGAGGTGTGGAAGAACACCTCTGAACAGATTAATCAAAAGATACTTATTTAAGAACCATGATTTTCCCCAGTGATGATCGGATTATGGATAAGGAATGAGTCCCACAAGGAAAGGTGGAAACCGGTGTTTATGACTAACTATAGGTTTATAATAAAGCACTTAGTCTTTTGCTGCTTATTTCAACTTGCTGATATAGACCAGCAACAGAAAACAGACAAGTACATAAAGTACTGGAAAATCTCAATGGGTTTGACAACATATGTGGAGAGAAACGTAGACTTAACATTTATGATACTTTTACCCAATAGAAGAAGTCATTACCAGATTCAAAACACTAATTCTGCCCCCTCTCTATAAATGCTGTCAGATCTGCTGAATTTATCCAGCATTCTGTTTGTTTCAAATTTTCAGGATCTGCAGTATTTTGCTATTGTGTACTGTTTCATGAGCTTTTGTTAAACTATCATAGAATCTCTGCAGACCACCATAATACAGGCAACAATATAAGTTTTGCATCAGACCCAAATGGGAAGATTGTTCCTGGGAAATAGTTTTTTTTATCTTTTGAAATTCAGAAAGGGGTTGTGGGAATCAAAACATATATTTCATATTTTCATAAAACTTAGTAAATTGAAGTGATATTTTCTCAGTTCCACTGAGATGCAGTACTAAGCACCATTAGTACATTAGAGAACAAGTGCAATGGACCAAGCCCTCTTACCCTCAGTTGATTAAATTCAGAATAAAAATGAGCAATATGTGCTTTCTCACTGAGCTTCCCCATTAGGGAAATCTTTGTTCAGCAATGTTGCCTTTGAAGTGACATTTTTTCATACCTGACAGTGATTTTTATCCTCTCCGACACTTAGGTAAATCAGCAGACACAGCTATTTGGGAACTTGCCTCTCAGCATGCAGTAATCTCATTTAAAGTGACCACATTATATGAAGAGATCTTGAAATAAAATAGTTTATAGCATGCAGTATGAAAGGATTCCTCATTCATCTCACATGACTCATTTAAAGCACGCTTACTGTAACTAGGCAGTGTTTTGACTATTATACAACTATCCCCAGGACTGCACTGGCATGCTGGGACTTTGGGAGAAGGCCATGATGGCACTTTTAGGTGAAGGTGGATTTTTTTGTATAAAGCCTCCCTGTACAGTCTTGCTCATCTCACTACAGACCTGCTGTGAATTTTAAATTTGGGAGAGTTTGTGCTGATGGGTCCTGCCAACTCCAAACTCTGGGACATAAATAATGTACCAGAAATGATGGGGAGTCCAGGATTTAGTGAGAGGGAGAAACTGAAGCAAATCTGTGTTGGAGAAATAGATTGGATTAAAGGCTGATAAATCACTGGGGCCTGATAATCTACTTACCAGAGTACTAAAGAAAGTGGCCCCAGAAATAGTCGATGCATGAATGGTTAGCTTCTAATGTTCTTTAGATTCTGGAACTTGGAGGATGGCTAAGGGAGATAGAGGGGAAAAAAAAGTTTGCTGCCTGTAGTGGAAAGATGCCAGTGTCCATTATCAAGGATTTTATATCAGAGCGCTCACAAACAAGTGGTAGAATCCGATGCAGTCAGAATAGTTTTACAACCAGAAGATCATGCTTGACAAATCTATTGGGATCCTTGGAGGATGTAACTAGTGAGTTGATCAGAGGGAACCAGTGAATGTGGTTTTGACTTCCAGAAGACTTTTGACAAAATCCCACATAAGAAATCAATGTTAAAAGATCAAAGCAATTGGGATTGGGCTAATGTATGGAGGTGGATAGAAGGCTGGTTAGCTGACAGGAAACAAAGAGTAGGAATAAGTGAGCTTTTTTGAATGGCAGGCAGGTACTAGGACACCAGCTATTCACAATGTCTGTAAATAATTCAGAGAACTGAATGTAATATCTCAAAACTTTCAGATGAGACAGAATTGGGTAAAAGGCTCAGCTGTGAGGAAGAGGCAGAGATGCTTCAGTGTGCTGTGGACAGCTAAGTGAGTGAGCAAATCTATAGCAGGTGAGGATAAATGTGAGGTTACCCACTTTGGTAGCAAAATCAAGAAAGCAGATTATTATTTGAATGGCTTTAATTTGAGAGCGGGGTGTGTTCAACTAGTCCATTTCATGCATTTGCTGAAAGTAAGCACGCAGGTGCAACAGATGGTAAAGAAAGCAAACTGTACGTTCGTTATAACAAGAATCTTCGAGTACAGGAATAAGAATATTGTCATGTAATTATAGGGGAAATTGGTAAGGCCATACCTGGAATATTGTGGGCAGTTTTGGTTTCCTTATCTGAGAGAAGATGTTCTTATTATAGGGGTGTGCAACGAGGGTTATCAAATTGGTTCCTGGGGTGGCAGGATTGATGTATGAAGAGCGATTGAGTTGGTTAGTATTGTTTCACTGGAGTTTAGAAGAATATAGGGGTTATCATAGCAACCTATAAAATTCTAACAGCACTCAACAGGTTTGATGCAGAAAGGATGTTCCTGATGGGGGGGAGAACCAGGGTTCATAGGTTAAGTATAAGGGATAAACCTTTTAAGACTGAGACGACAAGAAATTTATTCACCCAGGAAGTGGTGAGCCTGTGGATTCAGTACCACAATAAGTGGTTGAAGCCAAAATTTGTGTGTTTTCAGGAAGGAGGTAGATAAGGGGAGCAAGGAATATTGGAGCTGAGTGGGATTAGGATATTGAGCTCGATGATCAGCCATGATCATGTTGAATAGCAGAGCAGTCTTGAGGGGTCTAATGACCTATTTACAAAAAGAAAGTAATTCTGTGTTTCTGGTTTCAGGGATGTGGATTCGGATATAGGTACACACGACTCCCTCACTTACTGAAAAGTAAACCAGAAGATGCCAACATGCCAAGCCTGCAGAGTGAGTATCAGTAGGTTAGTAATGTCACTGGAGACTTATCCTTATGGGTGATGGCAATCCCCCTTTCCATCAGTTTCCACATTTCTTTAATGACGGACAAACTAAATGAAGCAATATTACATGGGTTTACTGTCCGTCAAAAATGTTTAATGTTAAGCAAGAGGTATTTTGGGTCAAATTATTTTCCCTAATCTGTTGTGCTGAGTGCTGTTATCTCACAGAAATCAATATAATTAGTTTTCTTTAACTTCAGGTTACGATAGTTTAAATGTTATAGAACCAGGTTCTCCATCTTGCAACTTCCTGGGAAGAAAATGCACTGCACTGGCACATCATCCTAGATTGTGCATTAGGTTTCTTAAGTGAGGCTTAAAGGGGTTGGAGTCTAAAATTGAGAAGTCCTGCTAAAACTAAGTTGCTAGTCAGACCACAAGTGGAGTATTTGCTCCCTTTATCTAAGGAAAATATTACTAGCATTGGAGGCAGCCCAGAGAAGATTCACTGGGTAATACCGGGAATTGACTTCTGAGCAAAGTTGAGAATGGGCTTTGAAGTAATTGACTAGAGGAATGAGAGTGATCTTTCTGAAGCATATAGCGTTCTTAGGGGGCTTGACAGGGTTGATGCAGAGAGATTGTTTTCATTGGTGGAAGAGTCTCGGACTGGAAGACATACTTTCAGAGTGGGGGATCACCCATTTAAGACACATTAATGAATCTGTAGAATTCATTCTCACTTGGGACTTGCAAGTGTGGGTTATTAAATATATTCAAGGCTCAGATAGATTTTTAATTCATAAGGGAGTCCAGGATTATGCAGAAAAGGCAGGTAAGTAGAGTTGAGGATTATCAGATCAGCCGCGATCTAATTGGATGCAAGAGCAGGCTCAGTAGACCGAATGGCCCACTTTTGATCCTACATCTTATTGGTCGCAAATTCACAATTGGTATAACGCAGGAGGAAGTATTATGGTAGGTTAATTATTTGAAGCTTTATAAAAACTGTCTCCGCTGCTCTTTCATCTCTGGAGCCTCACCTGGGCTCCTGCCATGCTGATGGGATGGGGATCCTACCCTTCTGGTTTCAAGTGGAAAGAGTTTAGATAGTTCAACAAAAAAAGAAAATCCTAATTTGGATCAAATTGATCCAAAATTCTGTGCAGAAGCGTTGTGTAAGGGTATAACAGTAAGGTAAGAAATACCTGATGATCCATAGACTCTACGCTGTTACTGCTTTCAGTACACATGAGTTTTACTTGTTTTCAACAGTCCTCAATCAGGATGTACTTTTGTGCATCTGTTGCAGTCATATGAACGAAATATAAGATTAGCAAATGCTAACTTACCCTCAACCTGGTGTTAAGTCTCATGTATGACAAAGCAAACTCTTCCAACTCATTCTTCTTCATTTTCAGTTAACACCCTTGAGAATTGGCAAACCATAGCTTATGCCACCATTGTTTTACTACAGGCCAGGGTGAGGAGGCAGAACCCCAAGTCTGCCCCAGCTGAAATAGGGATCAAGCCCCACTCTTGGTATGAATGTGATCAGTGTGGTAGCTGCCCTGCCATTTGAGCCGAACCCTAGGCCCACCAATCTCACTGCAGAAACGATTAAAACAGATTTTAAATTCTCATGGTCAGTTATAGGAAAGGAAAGCAGGCAACTGTCTATCTCATCCTTCAGACATTCAGAAACTAGTCTCGAGCTGCCATTACCATGATTTTTTTTTCACTTGGTACTGATCTTATATATGATAGAGTTTCCACCTTAACCAAGATTCTGTCCACCTTTCTCTTGAAGATACACAGCATATCAGCCATTACTGCAGAAACTGACAGCTTCCTTTCTTTTAGCTGGGACCTCTTGTTATCGGTGCACGAGATGGCCTAAAAGTTTCCTAATAATAAATGCGTAACGTTGATTTAGATTTGATTTGTCTTCATTTCCTTCTATTTAATAAAGATCATTGAAATTTGATAGCTGCTTTAATGAGTTTAGTAACTATTAAAGGCTGTAATAAATAATGCACAATAAAGGTCAGCAGTTTTGATTGGGATGTGATTGTGATCTCAATGTGATTGAGAGCTGAAACTAATATTGCTGGTTAGGACAGTACATTGTTCTGCCATTAGGTCAGGAGATTTCCTGTTAGGAGTCAAAAAGAAACCTAGTCTAGGAAATTCACTCAGTGAAGATAAAATCTGCTAACACACTCTTGATTTCTAGACAACTGTTAGTATGTGGAAGAGCCTACTTTAAAAATCTGCTACTCAGCAGAATTAGACAGATTTGATTGTGCTTGCTAATAGCACTCTCATCTTCTTAGATGTATATGAAAAACCCCATGATGTTATTCGAAGAACAGGGCAGTTTTATCAATATTTGGAGAGGCAACATCTATTCTTCAACTGACATCACTAAAAATAGATACTCTGGTCATCCAGCATCTTTGGAAAGAAGGTAGAATCAATGTTTTAGGTCCAGTAATTCTTCATCATAACTATTAGTAGCTAGGAAAAAGTGATATATATGATGAATGGCATGATGTGGATGTGCTGGTGTTGCACTGGGGTGGACAAAGTTAAAAATCACACAATACCAGGTTAGAGTCCAACAGGTTTATTTGGAAGCACTGCCTTTCGGAGCGCTGCTCATTCAGGTGGCTGTGGAAGAGGATCATAAAACACAATTTATAGCAAATCCTGCTTTCTTGCATTTCTGCAGAAACTTCATGTCTGTGTCGATATGTGCGATCTTCTTGGAGATCCTGTCCACTTTGAGCCGTCGGTTAGTGGTGTTGATGGTTGCTATTAGCTATAAATTCTGTGTCTTATGCTCCTCTTCTAAAGCTAACTACTGAAGGAGCAGCGCTCCGAAAACCAGTGTTTTCAAATAAACCAGTTGGACTGTAACCTGGTAGTGTGATTTTTAGCTTTATATATGATGAAGACAGTGGAAGGTGAAGAGAGGAGGGAGGAGTGAGCAAATAGGTAGAGGTGGAGCCCAGAGAGAGAGAGAACGAGAGTTAGACAGCCAAAGGGATGGATAATGGTAAGCGCAGACAAAAGAAAAGCTGATAATGGGGACAATAAGTAGGTTAAAAATGAGTTGGGTGTGATGAAAGCTGTTCTTTCAGCTTGCACTGAGCTCACTGGAACACTGTAGCAAGCCCAAGGCAGAAATATTGACCAGAGGAATACTGTGGTGTGTTCAAATGACAAGGCAAAAGTTAGGACTGCAGAAGATGGAAACTAGATTCTAGATTAGAGTGGTGCTGGAAAAGCACAGCAGGTCAGGCAGCATCCGAGGAGCAGTAAAATCGATGTTTCGGGCAAAAGCCTTCATTAGGAATGACAAGCAATTGGAGGCTCAGGGTCATTTTTCAGACAGAATGTAGGTATTCAGCAAAGCTGTGGCCCAGTCTGTGTTTCATTTCTCTGGTCTAGAGGAGACCATATTTGAGCAACAACTAGATTGATTGAAGTGCAGATAAATTGCTGCTTCACCTGGAAGGGTGTGTCTGGGGCCTGGATAATGAGGGAGAAAGGAAGTAAGCAGGCAGGTATTACACCTTCTGCATTTGTCAACAAAGGTGCTGTGGGGGTGTGGGGAGAGTTTGGGACTGGAGGAGGAGTGAACCAGGGTGAGCAATCCCTGTGGGAGGCTGACAAGGGAGGGGAAGGGAATATGTGTCTGATTGTGGCACCCTACCGGAGATGTCAGAGATTGCATTTTATAATCCTTTGGGTGTGTGCGCTAGTGTGGTGGGAAGTGAAGATGGGGGAGTAGGGGGAGACCTTCTCAGTATTGTGGGAGGGAAGAGGAGGGGGAAGAAGTGTGGGAGATGGGTCAGACCCAGCTGAAGGCCTTGTCAACAGTGGTGCTGGGGAATCCTCGGTTGAAGTATCCTTGTAGGAGGTTTTGATGTCCAGGAGGTCATGATCCAGAGGCCAGTTCACTGAATGGAAGTTCTTTGAATTTAGAGTAGTCATCATCTGACAATGATAACCAAGCCAACAATTAGTAATGAGGGTATGCTGATGGATTTAGCATCCTTCAGGAGCTCTGAGTTGGTGTCCTCCTGCCAAGTGATGTGGAGAATATTGCTGAGATAACAAAAGGTTGAAACCATTCAGCCTTCTCTCCTGCCTACTATATGTTGTTCAAGTCTCACCATTGTGAAAGAGTGCACTGAGGACACAAGCTTGCTTTTGTTGCAGTTTAGTGTTCTCGTTGCTGTTTTTCCACACACACTCACTTGGTTTGGAAGTATCAGCTACAGTTTTTGCAATGATTTTAGCGTCAAGTAACAGGTTGCTGACAGTGGGGCTCAGACACAAGTGGCTATCAATAATCTCCAGCATCATATTGTCAATATATCTACAGTATATATGTAATGTTCAATATGTTGGGAAATGTGGTATTTAGTATGTATAGCTATCACTGATGGTCACAACAGCAGCCAAATGAATCTTGTAAATTTGTAACTAATGGCTGTGACCAAGCAGCAGACTGTCAGTATTGGAGTTTAAATCATGTAAACTAGTGAGTTCACTGTCTATTTTGGCACCTCTTAGTGTACATTCATGTCACACCTCAGTACACTAGTTCATTTGCCCCCAGCTCTGTTCATATTGATGAAGTTGTCTGCCTCTTTTACCTGCCAATTTGGAGGGTCATGTTGAAGTGAGTTCAGATAGGTCCGAAGGGAAGTAACATCCTGTCACCTGTAGCACAAAATGCTCATTACCTAATTTGCAGGATGTGCCTGACAAAGTGAACAGTGGTGTAAGTTATTTGACTGGTTCCACTAGATCACTTTCAGGAATCAACAAAAAAGCTTTCTCTCACTCACTCCTTCATACGTAAAATCAGAAGGGTCTTTCACAATGCGAGTTGTATGAGGTCTGATGGGAAGACTGGGTTTAAATAATAGTTTTTCCCTTCTGTGCCTCCCTGCGCTGTTATAATCTGGCATTAATTTATCAGATTTATTTGGAGGAGGCACAAAATGTGTGAAATATACCTCTGTTGGATGGTTGTAGTTGCTACTTGTTTTTGGTTTGGGATATATTTGCGGGACAGAATAGAGACAGCTCTACAGTGTGACTAATGAAAGCTTCACCTGACTGTGGAGTTCTTTATGCGGCAGTAGAGATGCAACCCTGCTCCTTATTGAACTTGTTGCATTGAATTGGACATCACAAAGGGATAATATCCTGCATGTTATATGTCACTTGGTAATGCTGGATAATAACTTAGAATGCTGCAAGTGTTTTATTTCTGTTGATGTGTCTCATTTTGAACACAAAACTGTTTCGGAACAGAATATGTTGGCTAGGCACACGCAGACTTTTTGATTCATTCATAGGATCTGGGTATCACTGACCAGGCCAACATGTTTCAACTACATTTCTGTGGGTCTGGAGTTGCATGTAGGCCAGACCAGGTAATGCTGGCAGATTTCCTTGCCTAAAAGACAAAATGAACCAGATGGATTTTAACAAAAATCAATAATGATTTCATTGATATTATTAGACTCTTAATTGCAGGTTTTATTTTTTTAAATTGAGTTTGAATTCTGCTGCAGTGGGGTTTGAATCTGAGTACCTAGAACTTTACCCAGGTCTCTGGATTAATATTCCAGTGATAATGGCAACATAAGTAGATAGGGTAGTAAAGAAGGCATATGGCATGCTTGCCTTTCTTGGTCGGGACATTGAGTACAAGAGTGAGGAAGTGATTTTACAGCTTTATAAAACTTTAATTAGGCTGCACTTAAGAATATTTCATTCAAATTCTGATCAGCACATTAGAGGAACAATGTGAAGGCTTTGGAGAGGGTTCAGGAGAAGTTTATCAGGGTGCTGAATTAGAGGGTATAGTAAAAGGAAAGACTGGGCAAATGAGGGTTGTTTTCTTTGGAGTGGCAGAGTCTGAGGGGAGACCTGATAAAAACGTTTATAAAATTGAGATGCATAGAAAAGGTTGACAGTCAGGATCTTTTTCCCAGAGTTGAAATGTCTAATACTAGAGGGCATGCATATTAGGTAAGAGGGGGGAAAGTTCAAAGGAGATATGAGGGACAAGTTTATTACACAGAGTGTGTGGTTGGAGCCTGGAACGCACTTCCAGGGGTAGTGGTGGAGGCAGATATGATAGGGGCGTTTAAGGAACATTTTACATAAGCACATGAATAAACAAGGAATTGGGGGAATATGGACCTTGGGCAGACAGAAGGGATTAGTTTAATGTTCCCGTGTTGTACTGTTCTAGGTTCTGTCATACCACTTGTCCCTCCTCTCCTCTGGAAGAATGAAAATGTGATCCTATCTGGTTTGTACTCTCAGGCACAGCAAGGCCATTGAAATCTATAGGAGAAAGTGAGGTCTGCAGATGCTGGAGATCAGAGCTGAAATGTGTTGCTGGAACAGCGCAGCAGGTCAGGCAGCATCCAGGGAACAGGAGAATCGACGTTTCGGGCATAAGCCCTTCTTCAGGAATGAGGAAAGAAGGGCTTATGCTCGAACCGTCGATTCTCCTGTTCCCTGGATGCTGCCTGACCTGCTGCGCTGTTCCAGCAACACATTTCAGCATTGAAATCTATACACCCACCAGTATATTTGTGATTTCATTCATCATGATAATAGATTTGCCAGATCTCTGTCTGCATGAGAAATATGGTAGCATTTGACAGTCAGTGCTCCTGTATTATTAAACTTTGCTGATCAGGGGTTAGTGCATGCTCTTCACACTGTGTGATCCCAAAGGAGCTGCAACTAGATTGGAGCTGTGGTGAACAACGTGTAGCCTTCTCCAACCCATTCATTCATTGTCCAAATTGCCTAAAAACTCAAGGGTGTTCATTTCACAGGCAAGTTAGCAGCAACTTTCCGGGATAATTTGGGCACTGTGTTAAGGCTTGCCACACCAGAACCATTGTGAGACTTCTTGTTGTAAAGGTGACTGAAAGCTTGGCATTGATCAACGTGCTATCATTTCATCAATTGTACAATGCATTTTGTGATAAATGTTCCAGGAAAGGCATTACAACCAATTATATTGATTAAAGCCAACGGGATTTCCAAATAGTGACAGAAACTGGCCAATGTACAGCAACTAATTACGGGGTTTTAGCAAACAAGTAATGCACTCTTTTCACTTTGACTCCATTTCCCAGAGTTAGCTCAGTCATCGGACTGTAGCTTTTCACGGTATGATCACTTCAGCTATTGTTTACTGCAAGCTAAAAATTGAAGTAGTTGCTGCGGAGAGGTGAAGCATGATCACAAGCCCATCAGTCTAAGTTGTATTGCTACTTCTGTATTTGGAAACCATTTTGCATCTGTGAGAAAGGGCATGAGAATTGCAGCTTTCATTTCCTCTTCCATAATCCTCCTATTATGAGTGTCAGTATTAAAAGTTTTGCTTCCTGTTATGATTCCATGCAACTAGTCCCAATGATGTGAGGGACTGTTCTGTGCTTGGATGGCTTAAAAACATTTTTTCACTTTTTTGTGCAAGGGCTAATACTGACAAATTGAACTTGTGTAGTACTTTTAGAATTACTGAATAAACAGGCAGACTCAATGCCAAATTTCAAGGGGAACAGCAATTTACACCACATCGGAAAAGTGGGTAGCGATTGGTTAGTGTGGACTCTTAATTGGTTGAGGTCTTAACATAGAGAATCCAACAGGGAATAGTTTTCCCTCAAGTTTTTGTTCAAATTTTTAAAAGATAAGCAGGATGTAATTAATTGAAGTGTTGTCCTAGCAAATACACCAGAAACACTATTCTGAGGTTTTGTTTAATTGAAGAAGGCACATTTTACCTACTGAAAATGCTCTAGAAATCCTTCTTTAAATCTCCCCATCTTCCTTTAAGACACTTCTCACAGTCTACCTATCTAACCAAATCTGTCCTAATGTCTCATAGTCTTTTAGTCATTCAGCATGGAAACAGACCCTTCAGTCCAATCAGTCTGTGCCAAACATAATCCCACATTAAACTAGTCCCACCTGCTTGCTACTGGCCCATGTCCCTCCAAACCTTTCCTATTCATGTACTTATCAAATGTCTTTTAAACATTGCAATTGTGCTCACATCTACCTCTTCCTCAGGAAATTCATTCTCTGGATAAAAAAAGTTGCCCCTCATGTCTTTTTAAATCTCTACCTTCTCACCTTAGAAGTGTGCCCCCTAGACTTAAAATCCCCATCCTAGGGAAAAGATAACTATCATTAACTCCATCTATACTTCCCATTATTTTATAAACTTCTATCAGATTGCCTCTCAATCTCTTACACTCCAGTGATTAAAAAGTCCCAGCCTATTCAGCCTTTCTTTATAACTCAAACCTTCCATACCTTCTGGAAATCTTTTCTAAACCCTGTCCAGCTTAATAATATCCTTCCTATGACTGGACAACCAGAACTGGACACACCAGAGTAGGCCTCACCAGTGGCCTGTACAAGCTTGACATGACTTCCCAACTTCTATACTCAAAGGACTGAGCAATGAAGGCAAGCCTGCCAAACACCTTTTTAATCACCCTGTCTATGTGTTACGCAAACTTCAAAGAATTATGTACTGCACCCCTAGGTCCCTCACATTTATCCAGATTGAACTCCATCTGCCGTTTTTCAGCCCATTGACCCATTTGATCAAGATCCCTTTGTAACCTTAGAAAGCCTTCTTCACTATGCCACCAATTTGGTGTCGTCCACAAGCTTACTAAGCATGCCTTCTATATTCTCATCCAAATCATTTACGTAAATGACAAACAAAAGAGAACCCAGAACCAATCCATGTGGAACACCCATGGTGATAGGCCTCCAATCTGAAAAGGAACCCTTCACCACCACTTTGTGTCTCCTGCCGTTAAGCCAATTATGTTGCCAGTTGACACGGTCTCCCTGAATCCCATGTGACCTAACTTTACTAATTAGTCTACCATGCAGAACCTTGTTGAAGGCTTTACTAAAATCCAAATAAGCAACGTCTTCTGCTCTGTGATCATCAATCTTTTTGGTAACTTCCTCAAAAAAAGCTCAATCAAGTTTGAGAGACACACGTGGTTTCATGTCAAGTGCGTTAAATTGACAACTGATTTTCTGCATCAAAAATCCATCATTCATTATGTACCTCGTGCTAGTTTTGGGGGTGGGGTTAGTGGGAACAGTCCAATAATTCTTTTTCACAATTGATCTTTTCTCATTTAAACATTAGAAATATTGGTGGATAGGCAGGGACAGCTGGTTTGAGCTCAGTTCAGCTCCATGGCCAGTAACTATGTCGGTATCATTATCAGCCCTCCAGCATTCCAAATTCTCCCCTGCCACCAATCCAAATCATTTCTATCCCAGTGTTTTAAAGAAACTATCTGAGGGTAGTACAGATGTCTTAATTAAATCTCTTACTATTCCCTTGAACTAGAACCATTTGCTTTGGATAGAAAATTGCACATAACACTGCTACTTAAGAAAGATGGAAAGGGGAACCAGACAGTTACAGATCAGTTAACATAACATTTGTTGTCAGGAAATTACTTGAGTCTATAATTAACGTTACGTGACTGAACACCTTGAAAACTTTTTGCATTTCTCTTGTTGGAAAGTCAGTCTTAGTTCGGAAAATCTACAACCATTGAAGTTTTTGGAAGGTCAGTACTATTCTGTTTGGCCCTTGCTACTGGTTTCATCTTCCCCTAGTCAATGTCTC
Source organism: Chiloscyllium plagiosum (assembly GCF_004010195.1). Lineage (NCBI taxonomy): Eukaryota > Metazoa > Chordata > Chondrichthyes > Orectolobiformes > Hemiscylliidae > Chiloscyllium > Chiloscyllium plagiosum. Next base: position 62,411,622 of record NC_057727.1, read on the forward strand.
AACTTGAACCAGAATATTGGTAACTCCAATCTGTTCAATTTTGAGTTGAGATTCTGATCATATCCTCTCAGGCACATGAGTCACATTCACTAATGGCGCTCGCTTCCTACCGTAGGTTCAGATTATCTGTGGCTGAAACTCACCCGAGAAGCAGGCCACCTTTGGCACCATATCACAATCCACCTTAAATTCACAGTTTATTTTTCTGGTGGAGGAGGTTGTGTGCTAAACTCATAAAACCACAACACAGCCAGCTGTACCACTGTTGGGTAAAAGATAAAAACTCAAAATGCTTAAGGGAGAAAGTGTTTGCTGCATTTATACTTTTGAGGTGTTTGTTGCATAATCTGTTGTGTTTGATCCAGATTCCCCTAATGATTGTAATCTCTGTAAATTAATACTGACTGTTAACTTAGCTTTTCTTCTTCCTCTCAGAACCTTGTCCTTCTACTTTGCTGCAACAACACATGGCTGACTTGCTTCGCTCTGACTCCGAAATGGCAGCCAGTTTCCTGAATAGTGTCCTCAACCAACTGAACTGGGCCTTCTCAGAGTTCATCGGCATGATTCAGGAGGTAAACACCCAGACACTTTCACAGTCAACTCCAATTCTCTTGCCCATTCTACCCACTATCTCAGAGTAAAGAAGTGCACATAACATTTTGCAATACCCTGTAATTGTGCAAATGCTAAGCAACTAATGGTGCCTTACTCAGTACATCATATCCCATCTCATTTGCTAACCTGTTCTTTTGAACCTCCAAGGTTTTTACAGCATAAGACTTGTTCCTTCATCAAGGCTTTTCAATTTCTTTCTGTAATGTCTCTTTCTGGAGAGAACACATCAAATCAAAAATATTTCTCTTGTCCTTTGTCCACCACTACCCATCCACCACCAAAGTATTGTTCCCATTGAAATGGAATCACTGCATTTGTCTCCGATTATATGAAAGTCAGCGAACCCTGCCGTCACCGAATGGGCTGTTGGAGTTGGCAGGTTGTGGGCGTTACTGAATGGTCTCTCAGAGTCGGCAGACTCTGGCATTGTTGAACGGGCTGAGAGAGTCAGCTGATTCTTGGCGTTATCGAACTGGATGTGGAGCCGGCAGACTCTGACGTTAATGAAAAGGCTGTGGGAGTCGGCGGACTCTGGCGGTTACTGAATGGGCTGTGGGAGTCGGTGGACTCTGGTGGTTACTGAATGGGCTGTGGGAGTCGGCGGACTCTGGTGGTTACTGAATTGGGCTGTGGGAGTCGGCGGACTCTGGTGGTTACTGAATGGGCTGTGGGAGTCGGCGGACTCTGGCGTTACCAAATGGCTGTAGGAGTCGGCGGACTCTGGCCTTTGTTTCTTGTAAGTTGGGAATTGGTGGGCCCTGTCAGTTATCAGGTGTACTGTTGATACATTGATTGGTCCTTCCTGAAGCCAATGGAATTGGAGATCGATCACTTGTTTTGAATTTAGTGTGTCTCAAGGTTCTTAGTAATCCAATATTGATGCAGCCATGGGAGCCAGGTACTCCTGTGACTAATTGCCTGCTTTCTTGCTAAATCACATCATCTGTTTTTTATTTACAGGTCTGCTTTTAGTAAACAATCACTACCTTCACTTTCATTCCATTCGCTGCATTCAGACCAAATATCAATAAAATATGAGATAGAAAAATTGCATAAGTGCAAGACACTTACTCTTGCTCTTTATAAAAGCACAGATTACTTAGCACATAAATATAATACTGCTTCCACCAGCCCCGTGTATGCTTTTAAGTAGATTCCCAGTATGATTTTGAGATCTGTGCTGATCACTTTGTTCAGTTGTTTTTGTTCACCACCTCATTCATTATTTGGATAAATGCAATGCTTACTTTGGCACTGTGCCATATAAGAAAATCTGAGCAGAAATGGGCTGTGCTGTATGAGCCAATTTGGTGGCTTTAGTGATCCAGTATTTCAGTTTAGCATCCTGTCCTGGGGTGTAGCGAGAAGCCAAATGCTCAGTCCATGTTTGTCCCTCTTTTTCCCCACTCTGCGGTGTATTAACCTGCTGTGTGTCATGTTATTTCATCAATCCAGTTCTTTTATACAAGTCTATTTAGCTCAAAAACAAAAGGGCAAGTTGTATTTATGTAGTACTTGTAACAGCGATATTGGCCTGCAGTGCTTTACATAAGAGGAACAATGGCCAATCAGTTGCATCAACACAACCAAAAAGCTTACTGAGAACATGGGGGTCACCGGAACGTAGGAAGAGGCCATTTATCCCCTTACGTCTGGTCCACCATTCAGTGGAGCCATACGGTAAAAGATGTCAAGCTGCATGACGTCTTCAGCACCCCTGCAGACGGAGCACAGCGTAGATACACCTGGTCACGGGCAGACGGGTCTATCCGCTCAAGGATAGATTACCTGTTTGTGTCCCGAACGCTCTCGGTCAGATCCACCGACATCAAGCCAGTGTTTTTCTCTGACCACTGCCTCCTGCTGGCCGACTGTCACCTACAGGACGAGCAG
>NC_057727.1:62416951-62427267 GCF_004010195.1 Chiloscyllium plagiosum
CTGAAGCTTGGGGCAGCTGCTGCCAAGGTGCGGTGGGGAAAGACCACCGTGTAACATCTGCCTGCCTAAAAAAGAACAGGGGGCCCGCGCAGTCATTTGGGCTCTGCTGACGCCTCAGCTAATTATATGGGCATATGATTGAAAAATGTACAGACCTGTGTAAAAATGATAAATTCTGATCTCTGTATGCAAATGTTTACGTATGTATGGCATGACCAACTGTACAGACCATCAAATTATTTTATGAATAAAGTATATTTTTGAAATAAAAAAAAAGGTTGATCTACAACTCCAATTACATAACTTGGAGGTACCGGTGTTGGACTGGGGTGAACAAAGTTAAAAATCTCACAACACTAGGTTATAGTCCAACAGGTTTATTTGGAAGCACTAGATTTCAGAGCACCGCTCCTTCATCAAATAGCTGCGTAGATCAAGATGCTGCACAACCAGCTGATGAAGGAGCAGCGCTCCAAAAGCTCGTATTTCCAAATAAACCTGTTGGATTATAACCTGGTGTTGTGTGATTTTTAACATTGTCCGATTTCATAACGATGCCTTTTCCTCTTATCCCTTGGTACTTTTGGGTAACAAAAATGTATCTATTTCAGAGTAACAGTTGACTCCGTTTCTGCTCAGGAAGAAAATTCCAAATTTCTGTCATCCTTTGTGCATTGCAGTGTTTCCTAGTGTCACTCCTGAAAGACCCACACTAAGACCCTGTCCCCGAACCGGCAGATACGACTACTTACTTTCTCTATCCTGTTAGAAGGAGCTGGCTGTAAAGAGTAGTGCCACATGGGTTGAAGGCTTTGATGAAAGCTGGAGTGCAACAAGAGTCATGATTCACCAGGACCTCCAGTTGGAGGAAGTATCGACTTGAGCCAGATTTTGCACAGCAGAAAAATGTATCTGTCAAATGTCACATAAAAGATCTTAACTCCCATTTCTTGGGGACATGAGAGTCACAGACATGATGTCAATACAGCTCATGGGAATTTTGATGATGTGTGAGGCAGAATCTTTATACAACGGTGTGGCAAAGAAGACTGGTGGGCAGTGTCAATGAAGGTATGTTTGGTGATTATAATTGATTAGATTAGATTCCCTACAGTATGGAAACAGGCCCTTTGGCCCAACAAGTCCACATTGGCCCTCGGAAGAGTAACCAACCCAGACCCATTCTCCTACCCTATATTTACTCCGACTAATGCACCCAACACTATGGGCAATTTAGCATTGCCAATTCACCAACACATCTTTGGACTATGGGAGGAAACCGGAGCACCTGTAGGAAACCCATGCAGAAACGGGGAGAATGTGCAAACTCCACACAGACAGTTGCCCGAGGCAGGAATTGAACCCAGGTCGCTCGTGCTGTGAGGCAGCAGTGCTAACCACTGAGCAACCTTGCCGCCCATAAGTTGAGGATTTAACCTCAGAAGGATGGAGTTAGGACATGGTATGGTGTTTTTGTTCAAAGTTTTGTATAATTGAGTTCTCAGCCCTTCCAACTCCTTCATATGTCATATTAGTTAAAAGCCTTTACACCCATCTGTGGAAATTGACTGTAGCTTTTGAAGACCATTACTTACAAAGGATTATGTTGTGTAGAATTATGTTGTGATTGTTATGAGCTCTCAAACTTTCTTTAAAAACAGCAGATAGAGATGTGAAGATCCTGAATCCCCTGACAGCAAATACTCAAAGGGCATCAAGCTGTCTTCATGTTGGGTCTGGAAGGATGCACAGCTGGATTTTATGGCTCCAGTCTCAGTTTTGAGGCAGACGGAAGTAAATCCGAACACTGACCGTTATCACGATTTATTTTTGTTTGGTTGTAACCCTGTAGGTCTAATGGTAGATTTGAATGATATTAGAATAGGTGTGCAGTGATGTATCTCACAGAAGCAGTGTCGTAAGTGATTTTTACTTAGATTAGATTAGATTACTTACAGTGTGGAAACAGGCCCTTCGGCCCAACAAGTCCACACCGACCCGCCGAAGTGCAACCCACCCATACCCCTACCTTTACCCCTTTAACCTATCACTACGGGCAATTTAGCATGGCCAATTCACCTGACCCGCACATCTTTGGACTGTGGGAGGAAACCGGAGCACCCGGAGGAAACCCACGCAGACACGGGGAGAATGTGCAAACTCCACACAGTCAGTCGCCTGAGTCGGGAATTGAACCCGGGTCTACAGGCGCTGTGAGGCAGCAGTGCTAACCACTGGGCCACCGTGCCGTTTTAGTGTGCACTACAGTTATAGAGTCTTAGAGATGTACTGCACGGAAACTGACCCTTTGGTCCAACTTGTCCATGCTGACCAGTTATCCCAACATAATTTAGTCCCATTGCCAGCATTTGGTCCATATTCCTCAAACCCTCCCTATTCATATATCCATGTGCAGTTGTACCAGCCTCCTCCACTTCCTGTGGCAGCTCATTCCATACACGTACCACCCTCTGTGTGAAACTGTTGCCCCTTAGGTCCCTTTTGTATCTTTCCCCTCTCACCCTAATTCAATGCCCTCTAGTTCTGGACTCCCACACCCCAGGGAAAAGACTTTGTCTATTTACCCTGTCCGTGCCCCTTATAATTTTATAAACCTGTATAAAGTCAACCCTCGGCCTCTGACGATCCAGGGAAAACAGCCCCAGCCTATTCAGCCTCTCCCTATAGCTCAAATCCTCCAACCCTGACAACATCCTTGTAGGTCTTTTCTGATTCCTTTCAAGTTTCACAACATACTTCCGATAGGAAGGAGACCAGAATTGCATGCAATATTCCAAAAGTGGCCTAATAAATGTCCTGTACATCCGCAACTTGACCTCCCAACTCCTGTAATCAATACTCTGATCAATAATGGAAAGCATACCAAACGCTGCCTTCACTATCCTATCTACCTGCTACTTCATTTTCAAAGAGCTATGATCCTGCACTCCAAGGTCTCTTTGTTCAGCAACACTCCCTAGGACATTACCATTAGGTGTGTAATTCCTGCTCTGATTTGCTGTTTCAAAATGCAGCACCTCATATTCATCTGAATTAAATTCCATTTGCCACACCTCTGCCCATTGACCCATCTTATCAAGATCCTGTTGTAATCTGAGGTAACCTTCATTGTCCACTACACCTCCAATTTTGGTGTCATCTGCAAACTTACTAACCATGCCACCTCTGTTCACATCCAAATCATTTATACAAATGACTAAAAGTAGTGGACCCAGCACTGATCCTAGTGGCACTCCACTAGTCATAGGCCTCCAGTCTGAAACGCAACCCTCCACCACCACCCTCTGTCTTCTACTTTTGAGCCAGTTCTGTATCCAAATGGCTAGTTCTCTCTGGATTCTATGAGATCTAACCTTACTAACCAGCCTCCAATGGGGAACCTTGTCGACTGCCTTACTGAAGTCCATATAGATCACATCTACTGCTCTGCCCTCATCAATCCTCTTTTTTTTACTTCTTCAAAAAACTCAACCAAGTTCATGAGACAAGATTTCCCACGCACAAAGCCATGCTGACTATCTCTGGTCAGTCTTTGCCTTTCCAAATACATGTAAATCCTGTCCCTCCGGATTCCCTCCAACAACATGCCCACCACCAATGTCAGGCTCAACAGTCTATAGTTCCTTGGCTTGTCTCTACCACCTTTCTTAAATAGTGGTATCACGTTGGCTAACCTCCAGTCTGCTGGCACCTCACCCGTAACTATCAGCGATACAAATGTCTCAGCAAGAGGCCCCGCAATCACTTCTCTAGCTTCCCAGAGTTCTCGGGTACACCTGATCAGGTCCTGTGGATTTATCCACCTTTGTGAATTTCAAGACATCCAGCACCACCACCTCTGTAATATGAACATTTTTCAAGATGTCACTATCTATTTCCCCACAATTTGTGTCTTCCATGCCCTTCTCCACAGTAAACACTGATGCAAAATACTTGTTTAGCAGCTCCCCGCTCCTGCAGCTCCACACATAGGCTGCCTTGCTGATCTTTGAGGGGCCCTATTCTCTCCCTAGTTACCCTTTTGTCTTTAATGTATTTGTAAAAACCCTTTGGATTCTTCTTAACTCTTATTTGCCAAAGCTATCTCATGTCCCCTTTTTGCCCTCCTGATTTCCCTCTTTAGTAAACTCCTACTTCCTTTAGACTCTTCTAAGGATTCACTCAATCTATCCTGTCTATACCTGACATATGCTTCCAACTTTTTCTTAACCAAACCCTCAATTTCTCTAGTCATCCAGCATTCCCTATACCTACCAGCCTTTCCTTTCACCCTGACAGGAATATACTTTCTCTGCAGTCTCGTTATCTCATTTCTGAAGGCTTCCCATTTTCCAGCTGTCCCTTTACCTGCAAACAATTGCCGCCAATTAGCTTTTGAAAGTTCTTGCCTAATACCGTCAAAATTGGCCTTTCTCCAATTTAGAACTTCAGCTTTTAGATCTGGTCTATCTTTTTCCATCACTATTTTAAAACTAATAGAATATTGGTCGCTGGCCCCAAAGTGCTCCCCCACTGACACCTAAGACCCTGCCCTGCCTTATCTCCCACAATTAGCTCAGGTTTTGCACCTTCTCTAGTAGGTACATCCACAGACTGAATCAGGTGTTTTAAACATTTTCCTTTTCCTTTCGCAGTGATGCACCGTTTGTGTTTCTAATGATAGATTAGCCTGTTGATCCTCTGCAGCATAGCAATACTTTCCTCAGAAGTCCTAGCATCATCTGCGTCTATCCACATTTGAGTTCAGAGAAATGTGACTGCTATGACTGGTGCTCAGTGAAAGCACAGTAGTTGTCCGGTGTGAAAATAAAAAGTGAGACCCTGTCGCAGTGACTCTGTCATTGGCACTTTCAGTATGGCTAAAGTGCAGTTTGAGCTTGATGGAACTGATTTCAGGAATGCAGACAGCTTTGCGTGTGAATTCAGACATTCAAACACACCTCTCCGGAATTCATAAGGAAGAGTTTCTGCTCAGGATGATTGATGGGATCAGGCAGAACAGCCCTTTAGTGATCCTGTATAAACCTAGTTAGACCTTGACTGGAGTATCGTGTACAGTTCTGGCTATTGCATATCAGGAAGAATGCAAATGAATCGCAAAGAGTATGGAAGAGGTTAATGAGACCCTTTCCAGGGTTGATGCTACATTCTGAGGAAATATGGGAGAAGTTGGGACTGTTTTGCTTGGAAAGGAGAAGGCTTAGTCAAGATTGCACTCATTCACAGGCCTGATGTACCATTTGCAGTAACATATAGTACCAATTACTATTTGTTACTGCGAATAGTCTGACTATCTATACTTCCAAAAATTAGTTTACCTATTCAACACAATGGAAAAGAAATCTGCCAGTGTCTGCCAGTTTATGAAGAGTACTTGGATGAGTTCCAAAAGGAGAAAGTGAGGTCTGCAGATGCTGGAGATCAGAGCTGGAAATGTGTTGCTGGAAAAGCGCAGCAGGTCAGGCAGCATCCAGGGAACAGGAGAATCGACGTTTCGGGCATTCCTTCCTGAAGAAGGGCTTATGCCCGAAACGTCGATTCTCCTGTTCCCTGGATGCTGCCTGACCTGCTGTGCTTTTCCAGCAACACATTTCCAGCTGAGTACCAAAAAGTCCATCTTTTTGCTGTTGGGTTGGCCCTGGGTGATTTTAATCTGCAACTGATATTAGAGGCCTTACAACCTTCATATCTGAAACATGGTAATATTCCTACATCTTAGTGAGAAGGAGATGTGGAGTGTAGTGATAATAGCTCACCCTGTAACAGAGTCAAAAGGGTCTCAGAAGAAAGGGGTGAGTGGAACAGATGAGTCTAAGTGGGATTCATCCCTGTCTGATGCATGAGTCTTACACAACTGCCTCAATAGGGAAATTGAAATTACTGCTCATAAGGAGGTTGTGTGCCCTTGTAAGGACAGTGAAGAGGCAGAGGAAGGAAGTGCTGAATTAGAATTACATTTTATTGTCAAGTGTACTCAAGTACGAAAGTATGGGAGTACAGTGAAAAGTGTACAATGTCGCCACACATAGTGTCATCTGAGGTACAAAGTACCTAGTTACAAATCTTAGGTACAAAAAAACAGAAATAAAGAAAAATAATCTAAATTTCTACATTACAGTTCTTCATAATTTAAACTCAGAAAATAAAGAAATAAGGTTAAAATGTAGATATTACAGACCTTCTATAGCCTGCAATCGCCCACGCTGGGGGATTTCCACGCTGCAGAGCTGGGCTGAGTGGTGGCAAATAGAGTTTAATGCAGAAAAGTGAGTTGATTCACCTTGGAAGGAATAACAGGAATGCAGAGTACTAGGCTAATGGTAAGCTTCTTGCTAGTGTAGATGAGCAGAGAGATCTCAGTGTCTATGTACATAAATCCCTGAAAGTTGCCACCCAAGTTGATAGGATTGTTAAGAAGACATACAGTGTGTTAGCTTTTATTGGTAGAGGGATTGAGTTTTGGAGACACGAGGTTATGCTGCAGCTGTACAAAACTCTAGTGTGGCTGCAGTTAAGAGTATTGCGTACAGTTCTGGTCACTGCATTATAGGAAGGATGTGGAACCTTTGGAAAGGGTTCAGAGGAGATTTACTAGGATGTTGCCTGGTATGGAAGGAAGGTCTTATGAGAAAAGGCTGAGGGACATGAGGCTGTTTTTGTCAGAAAGAAGGTTGAGAGGTGACTTGATTGAGACATATAAGATAATCAGATATATAGATAGGGTGGACAGTGAGAACCTTTTTCCTTGGATGGCGATGGATAGCACAAGGCGACATAGCTTTAATTTGAGGGTTGATACATATAAGACAGATGTCAGGGGTAGTTTTGTTACTCAGAGAGTAGTAGGGGCATGGAACAGCCTGCCTGCAACAGTAGTAGATTTGCCAACTTTAAGGGCATTTAAATGGTCATTGGATAGGCAAGTGGATGAAAATGGAATAGTTCAGGTAAGATGGGCTTCAGATTGGTTTCACAGGTTGGCGCAGCATCGAGGGCCAAGGGGCCAGTACTGCGCTGTAATGTGCTATGTTCTCTGGGTCTCATTCTCCTCCATGGACAAAGTGAGGACTGCAGATGTTGGAGGTCAGAGTCAAGAAGTGTAGTGCTAAAGAAGCACAGCTGGTCAGGCAGTATCCGAGGAGCAGGAGAGTCGATGTTACGAGCATAAACCCTTCATCAGGAATGTGGGGGAGGTCCAAGGGGGCTGAGAGATCAATGAGACGGGGATGGCGCTGGGGGTGAAGGTCGCTGGGAATGCGATAGGTAGATGAAGGTGGGGATATTGGTGATAAGTCAGAGAGGAGGGTGGAGCGGATAAGTGGGTAAGAAGATAGACAGGAAGGACAGGTCAAGAGGGCGATGCCGAGTTGGAGGGATGGTACAATCCATCATCGTATGCCATATCCGCCACCTTCAAACAGACCCCAGCACAAGAGATATATTTCCATCCCCACACCTAATCTGCTTTGCACAGAGACCATTCCCTCCACGACTCCCTTGTTAGGTCCATGCCTCCCACGAACCCACCCTCCACTCCCAGCCCCTTCCCTTGCCACCAAAAGAAGTGTAAAACCTGTGCCCACACTTACCCCCTCACACCCATCCAAGGCCCTAAACGATCCTTCCACATCCGACAGGGATTTTCCTGCCCTTCCACACACATCATCTATTGTGTCTGTTCTGCACAATGTGGTCTCCTCTACATTGGGGAGGCAGGACGCCAATTTGAGGATCATTTTCAGAAAACATCTCTTGGACACGCGCACTAAACAACCCTACTGCCCTGTGGCCAATAACTTCGACTCCCCTTCCCACTCCACCAAGCCCTGTGCCACCTCCACCGCCAGATTCTAGTCACCCAAAGCCTGGAGGAAGAAGAACACTTCATCTTCCGCCTTGGGACCCTCCAACCACACGGGATCAATGTTGATTTCACCGGTTTCCACATCTCTCACATCCAACCCTCCAACTCAACACCGGCCTCTTGATCTGTCCTATCTGTCCAGCTTCTTTCCAACCTATCCGCTCTGACCTATCATCATCGCCCCCATCTTCATCTACCTATTGCATTCCCAGCTACCTTCCCCCCCCCCCCCCAGCCCCATTCCCCTCACATTTATCTCTCAGCCCCCTTGGGTCTCCCCCACATTTCTGATGAAGGGTTTATGCTCGAAACATCGACACTCCTGCTCCTTGGATGCTGCCTGACTGGCTATGCTTTTCTAGCATCACCCTTTTTGACTCATTCTCTCCCATGCTGGGTAGGCAGCACTGTGGCACAGTGGTTAGCACTGCTGCCTCACAGTGCCGGAGACCCGGGTTCAATTCCTGCCTCAGGCGACTGACTGTGTGGAGTTTGCACGTTCTCCCCGTGTCTGCGTGGGTTTCCTCTGGGTGCTCCGGTTTCCTCCCACAGTCCAAAGATGTGCAGGTCAGGTGAATTGGCCATGCTAAATTGCCCGTAGTGTTAGGTAAGGGGTAAATGTAGGGGTATGGGTGGGTTGTGCTTCGGCGGGTCGGTGTGGACGTGTTGGGCTGAACGGCCTGTTTCCACACTGTAATATAATCTAATCTAAAACCCCAACTGGCCATCACCTACTGACTGTCATCTCTGACAGGCTGACCACACTGGGCACCTGCCTGTCAACCACCAGCTTCCTTTCTCTGATCCCAGCCAGTCGGCTCCTCTGGGCCTGCCAACTTCTGTCACCCTGCACAGCTCCTGGCTCACTGGCTGTCCGCTCTGCTCCGAGCCCACTGGCTGTCCGCTCCATGCAGTCCCCTCTCTGTCCCTGGCCCCTTGGCCGTGCCCTCTCCATTCTGAGCCCTCCGTCTCCTGGAGTCTCAGCTGCTGAAACGCTCCAACGCCGTCACAGCCACTCTCTCCACAAGATAAGGTTCTTAAAAAAAAAACTACAAAAATTTAATAAGAGAAGAACAAAGAAAGGGTGAGCCCTGGGCTGAGTCTGGACACTGTCTACTCTGCAGCCACCGTCTTAGAGAACTAGTTGGACCCAGGTTTTGGGATGGCATAATTCACGAGAAGTCGAAATGAAAAGAGGGAATGTAGAGGAGCGGTTTAGATAAAAGAAGAAAAGAGGCAAGTGATTTGGAAGCGATGGACTTGTTTCATTTACTCCATGACAGCGTTCTGTTTTAGATCCTTGTTCAAGCCCGTTCACACTGCTGTTTTCCTGTCCCAGTAGATTTAGTTCATTTGAGTAGTCAGATCCTTGTTGCAATCTGGAAGTAGCTTCGTTTTGTCCATTCACACTGCTCTTTCCTTGTCCTGGTAGATCCAGCAGGCAGCCGAACGTCCAGAGCGAAACTTTGTCGACAGTCGGCAGCTGAAAGTGTGTGCCACCTGCTTTGATCTTTCTGTGAGCTTGCTAAGGGTCCTGGAGATGACCATCACTCTTGTCCCTGAGATCTTCCTGAATTGGTCCAGACCATCCGCAGAACTGCTGCTGAGACGCCTCGCACAGGTACGCTTCCAGCCCAGAGGTACATCAATCTTGGCAAAATGTATTGCTTTTCCTTTGATGTATATTTGTATATGTGTGTGAGGGAATGAGTACTTGCTTGTCACTAATAATCAGTTGTCACAAAATGAGTTTTTGGCTGAATATTTCCAATTATATGCCTTGTATTCTGAATGCAATTAAAGATTCTTTTCTGGAATCAACAATTAACTTTCTGTGAACAATTAACTTTGTTTAATCGAGAATCTGCTTGTAAATGGACTGCAGAACGAAGGATCATACATTTATAGGGAGCAATCGATTCCACCCTTTTATTGAATACTTTTAGCCACTGTGGTACTGGTACTGGTACTGTGGGTCCCGCTATCATGAGGGAGTATGGGCCCCAGGGGAAATGACAAACTGGAACAATCCAAACCTCCCCCCCCCGCCCCCTCACTGCCTGGTTCTGCAGCTCTCCTTTCCAATCCATGAACAAATGCCTCTGAGTTTGCAGGTGTAACTTTGCTGGGATTACCATTCCTTGCTGTCTTTTTGCTTCTTTTGTGTAATTCGAATGGAGTTTTTTTTTAAAAAAAATCTCACCAATCATGACTCCTTGCTGCTTTTAACCTGAACCCGAAATGAAATGAATGGTCAATCAATGCCACTCTCACTTATTAAAAGGTCAGAGGAGAAAATGAGGACTGCAGATGCTGGAGATCAGAGCTGAAAATGTGTTGCTGGAAAAGCGCAGCAGTTCAGGCAGCATCCGGGGAGCAGTAAAATCGACGTTTCAGGCAAAAGCCCTTCATCAGGAATAAAGGCAGAGAG
>NC_057727.1:62427423-62440677 GCF_004010195.1 Chiloscyllium plagiosum
AACTCCCAGGTCATTTCCTCTACCCTGAAGCTCTTCAACCACCTATCCACTCCACCCTTCCCCTGCCCCCGATCTATCACCTTCATCCCCTCCCCCACTCACCTATTGTACTCTATGCTACTTTTTCCCCACACCCACCCTCCTTTAGCTTATCTCTCCACGCCACTAACTGAAGACTCCTAGGTTGTTCTGGCATTTTAGTCAGTGTGACAGTGACTGAAAATGTTCAGGTTGTGTTCTCAAATCTGTGAAGGGTTTAATGGCCTAGTTTTGAGATTTCAAATCTCACCACAGAATTAGGTTCAATAAATTATCAAGAATTCTAAAAACTCAAAAGGTTCACTAATTTAGTTTGATGAAGAGAACCCAGGAACTCAGATACAAAAGTCATGACAGCAGGTGGTGAGGTAGAACAGAGTGTCATCAGTCATCACTTGTATGCTAACACTATGTTTGGAACAAAGTCAGCATGTAGATGGGAATAGGAAGCAGTCACAGACACCCCCACTGTTCCCATAGGATCTAATGGTGCAGGACCAGGAAGGAAATCTACTGCAAGTGATTTTCTGCATAGAACCATTTGAAAGCAGTCCCATTCAGCCAGACAATGGTGGAGAGGTGAAAGATAGTCAACCTGACGTCCACATAGAATATCATCAGTGGATTTAATTGTAGCTGTTTTGATAGTGTTGCAGGTAACGAAACGTGGAGTTCTAACAAAGAAAGGAATGAAATTGGGAAACAATACAATGTTCTAGGACCTTGGAGAGGAAAGGGAGGATGGAGATCGGATGGACAAAGTCAAAAAGTCTTGGTCTTTTTGAGAAGTGATGACAGCAAATTTAAAGGAGAGAAGGGACAGAGAATTGTTAAAAATATCAACTGACATAGGGACGAAGGAGCAGGAAACCTGCTGGTGAGCAGTTTAGTGAGAATGAGATTAAGGGAACAGGCTGAGTCTCCTCTCAGATAAGCTCCAAGAGGGTACGTGAGGAGGTAGGACAGAAATGAGAACAAGATACAAGTCCAGGCTCGGGTAGGAGACAGCTTTTGAGGAAGTTGGGCCAGGTGGACTAGGAGTGAGGGATGCATGAGAGGCAGCTGATTGGATGGGATTGATCTTAGTGACAAAACAATCCATGAGCTGCTCACAATTATGTTGAAGATGAAGGTTGAAGGGGAGAAGGTTTTAAGATGAAGGGTAGTACATAAAAGAGGTTATCTTGTCATCAAGGGTGATCCTGAAATAGTGAGCTGTTTTAAAGATGAAAGCAGCAGGGTTTTAGCTGCTCCAACCAGATCTGGCAGTGCATGGTTAAGCTAGTTGTCAGCCATGTTCTCATAAGCCTGAATCCCATACACTTAAACAGCAAAGACAAGGCACAGCAAGGATGCGAGAGATTAATCCGTTTTTTGGGGTCGGGCAGGGGTGTATGGCGCAGGGGAGGCCGAGGGCATCAAAGCAGGAGACGAGAATGTGGTGGAGAAGCAGTTGCTTAAACAGAGGGTCGGAAACCAGACAATGAGGATTTTGAGAATGGAGGTCTAAGTCAGTTAGTAGGTACAGGTCTGTTGTTGGCAGTCATGGACTAGATCTGAAGTAAATTAATAATATCTCACAAAGCCTACTGCATGGTGCCACTGTGTGACTTACTTTACCCCCCCCCTCTGGTACCGCAGGACAATATACCAAGTAAACCCAGTGGTAATATTTATCTTTACTGATAAACTGTCAAAAATAAGGAGAATGAGCGAGATTAGGTCAATCAGGAAGCAGTGATTAGACAATGCACAATCTTCAAGCTTTGAAATACCATTGAAGGAAAATCTGAGGAAGGTGAGCGGTTCCACAGTCCTGAGGTCCTGGTGAAGACTAAGTATTGTGGCTCCTACACTCAATCGTACAACATTGGTATTATTTCTACATTAGTCCAACATTTCCAATACACTAAAAGAATGGCTGCTGAGATTAAATAACTAAAATAGAAATACTGTACCCATCTACTACAGAAATCTTCAATGGAACTCGATCCTCCTAAGTCTGGTTAATTATCTTAACATGTCACACATCCTGAACACCAGTGTATCTCCTCGGACAAACTGTTCCGATATAGGACATCTAAATATCTAGGGGGGACGACATTCACTCGGGTTAATATAACCAAACAACCAATATATCACACAGCTGGCCTACTGCAACAAATTTATTATGTGCTCGATTTTTCTGTGAATGAGCAATGTTAATGCATGCTGAGGCAAGAGAAGCTATCTTAAAAGCTACATTTTTGACCAAGCTTTTTGTCATTGTTCCTAATACCTCCTCATCTGGTTTGGTGTCTATATTATAATGCTCCTGTAAGCTATATTGAAGAAACTTTGCAAACATTACTTCTCTTTTCATCTGGGGAAGTTTTAACTCTGGCATTTCATTTTCATATTCATGCCCCCAAATTTAGAAACGTGGAAACAGAAGTAAGCTATTCAGCCTGTCAAGGCTGCCCCACCATTTAATACGATCATGGCTGATCAAACACTGCAATGCTTTTTTATCCTCCCCATTCCCATAAATCTTGTACACCACTGCTAGATTTCTGATGATCAATCTCTGCATTGAACATACCCCCTTTGCAGTAGAGGATTCCAAAGGTTCACCCCCTTCTTCTCATTTTGGGTGTAATTGGCACTCTCCCCCTTATTGATAAACGGTGCCTCTGATTCTAGACTCTCCAATCAGGGGAAATATCTTACCTGCTTCTCCCTTATCTAAGTATTCGATCAGTTTTAATGAGATCACCTCTCATTCATTGAGGTTCTATAGAACCCTGTTTGCCCAATCTCTCTTCTCGGTCAGTAAGGTTAGTCTTCAGTTACTAACCTTGCGCTGAAATCTGCCTGTCATTTCATTTGTATGCCAGCGTACAGGTGAGAATAATTGTGCTGATGTAGAGTACAGATACAAGGCATTGTTTTAATCACTGGATTTGAATAACTGCCATAAACTATTGAAATGTCACTCTTGTTTATGATCTACTGTGTGGATGTTAATTAAATTCTGAATTAATTACTCCCCACACACTGCAGCTCATTGTTTTCCATTGTCCTGTCCCTTTGTCTCAACACTCTTGTTTCAGTTGTTGACTTTGTGAGAGTATCCAGGTTCACTGTTAATTTGCAATGTTTCTGAGCCACCTATTCTCAGGTATGCATCTAAAAGTACAAAATACTGTACGTAATTCATCTATTTTTGTCATATATTTGACATATCAGGCATTAGGAGTTAACCTGTAGTGTTGAACTTCGGGATCTGTTAGACTCACTATTGCCACACCACATATGACCTGCTTTCCGACAGCAAATCCCTAAGTTTGGGAGAAGATTTGTAGCTCGGGTGCTCGTTGTTGTGGTTCTGTTCGCCGAGCTGGGAATTTGTGTTGCAGACGTTTCGTCCCCTGTCTAGGTGACATCCTCAGTGCTTGGGTGCCTCCTGTGAAGCGCTTCTGTGATCTTTTCTCCGGCATTTGTAGGAAAGATCACAGAAGCGCTTCACAGGAGGCTCCCAAGCACTGAGGATGTCACCTAGACAGGGGACGTAACGTCTGCAACACAAATTCCTACGGCAGATTGAGCTCATTGGTAAGATTGCAAGAGAGGAAACAATCCTGCTAAGAAAACCATTGCAGTACAAATAGGAAAAGCATATGTGAACAGACCACAGAATTTAAAAAATTGAGTTTGATTCTCAGGCGGCCTGGCATTAGCATACTATGTTGCTCCAGTCAGAGTTTTCAATTTGCTGATTTTTGTCTGTCGTCCTCCTCTGAAGGTGTTGAATTGCAACCACATGGATCCATTCAGGAGTTCAGTTTGTTGCTCTACCGCCCATTCTTCATTAGAACCGCAGCTACAATTAGTCTGACACTGGGTACAGTCACAATAGAGCTTCATCCTGTACCTGTCCAATGCCCACTGAAACTTGCTTGCCAGCATGAGGCTGTGGGCAGTGCTCAAAAGCAAGGCTTTGCTTGGCTCAGGGCTAGTGAGTAGCACTCGCAATGCTACCTGCACTTCGATCAACTAAAGTAGCACAACTAATCTCAAGGATTATTGCCTTATCAGCAATGGGTTACTACTTAGAGTCATAGAGATGTACAGCATAGAAACAGACTCTTCAGTCCAACTTGTCCATGCCAACCAGATATCCTAATCTAATCTAGTCCTATTTGCCAGTATTTGGCCTATATCCGTCCAAACTCTTCCTATTCATATACCCATTCAGATGCCTTTTAAACGTTGTAATTGTACCAGTCTCCACCATTTTCTCTGGTAACTTGTTCCATACACACACCACACACTCAGCGTGAAGAAATTGTTACTTAGATCCCTTTTAAATCTTTCCCCTCTCATCCATCTCCCCACCCCAGGGAAAAGACCTTGTCTATTTATCCTATCTATGCCCCTTACGATTTTATAAACCTCTGTCAGGTCACCCCTCAGACTCTGAAAATAAGCCCGGCCTATTCAATCTCTCCCTATAGCTTACACCCTCCAACACTTGAAACATCATAGTTTCATAATAATAGAAGCAGGAGTAGGCCACTTGGCCTGCCAAGCCTGCTCTGCCATTCATTAAGATCAGGGCTGATCTATGCGTCATCTTAGCCCCTCCTACCTGCATTATCCCCATAACCCTTAATTCCCCTACCATCCAACTGTGTCTTGAATATATTTAATGAAGCTGTCTCTACTGCTTCCTTGGGCAGAGAATTCCATAGATTCACTACTGTCTGGGAAAAGCAGTTCCTCCTTGTCTTTGTCCGAAATCTATTCCCCCTAATCTTGAGGCCATGTCCCCGAATCTTGATCTCACCCACCAGCAGTAACAGCTTGACTGCCTCTCTTATCTATCCCTTTCATAATTTTATGTTTCTGTAAAATCCCCTCTCATTCTTCTAAATTCTAGTGAGTAGAGTCCTAGCCGGCTCAACCTCATCTCATGGGTAACGCCCTCATCTCCGGAATCAACTGGTGAACCTCCTTTGCACTGCCTCCAAAGCCAGGATATCCTTCCTCAAGTAAGGAGACCAGAACTGAGGACAGTACTCCAGGGGCGATCTCACCAACACCTTTTACAATTGCAGCAGAACCTCACTGCTCTTAAATTCAGTCCCTCGAGCAATGAAAGCCAATATTCTATTTGACTTCCTAATTACTTGTTGCATCTGCATATCAACTTTTAGCGATTCATGTACGAGCACTCCTAAGTTTCTCTGCACAACAGCATGCTGCAACTTTTCATCATTTCAATAATACTCTGACCTACTACTTTTAATTCCAAAGTGGATAATCTCACATTTACCATCACTATACTCCATCTGCCAAACCCTTGCCCATTCACTTAACCTATCTAAATCTTTCTGCAGATCCTTCATATCCTCTGCACAGTTTGTCTTTCCACTCAATTTATTGTCATCAGCAAACTTGAATACGTTACATCTGGGCTCCTCTTCCAAATTATGTACATATATCACAAACAGTTGGGGACCCAACACCGACCCCTGCAGCATCCTGCTTACCACTTATCTCCAACCAGAGAAACACCAATTTATCTCAACTCTCTGCTTTCTAATGGTTATCTAGTCCTCAATTCATGCTAGTACATTCCCTGCAAGTACATCCATTCTTATGAATGAGTGTTTTATGTGGCACCTTATTGAATACCATCTGGAAATCCAAGTATTCAACATCCATCTGTTCCCTCCATCCACCAAGCTTATTACATTCTCAAAGAACTCCAGTAAGTTTGTTAAACACAACCTTCTCTTCCTGAATCCATGCTGCGCCTGCTGATGGAACCCTTTCCATCCAGATGTCTCACTATTCCTTCTTGAATGATAGCTCCAGCATTTCTCAACTATAGATGTTCAGCTAACTGACCTATAGTTACCTGCCTTTTGCCAACACCCTTTTTTAAACAGCAGTGTAACATTTGCTGTCTTCCAGTCTGCTAAGACCTGCCAGGAATCCAGTGAATATTGGTAAATTACCATTAACGCATCTACTATAACTTTTGCCATTTCTTTCAGCACCCTGGGATGCATTCCATCAGGACCAGGGGACTTATCTACCTTTAGACCCTCAAGTGTGCTCAGCACTACCCCTTTGGTGATAACAATTGAATTGAGGTCCTCACCTCCCATCGTATCCATAACATCATTCTTTGGCATGTTTGACACATCTTCCACTGTGACGACTGACACAAAATATTTATTCAAGGCCTCAGCCGTATTAGCATTAACTAAAATTAATTCCCCTTTCTCATCTTGCAAGGGACCTACATCCACTTTAGCCATCCTTTTCTGTTTTATACATTTATAAAATGTTTTCCTACCTATTTTTATGTTCTATGCTAGTTTGCATTCATAATCCAGCTTTCCTTTCGTTATTGCTTGCTTCGTTGTTCTTTGTTGCTTTTTAAATATCCTTGTAAATCTTTTCTGAATCTTTCCAAGTATTTCCTATAGCAGGGAGACCAGAATTGCACAAAGTATTCCAAAAATGGCCTAACCAATATCCTGTACAGCGGCAACATGACCTTCCAATGCACTGATCATGCTATAAATGATCACTCGCACCATTTTAGGTTGAGTGATATAAATGCCAACAGAGAATTCTCTTGCTCTTCTTTGAATAGTCTCATGGGATATGTTCAAAGCATTGGAGAAAGTAGACTGGGTTTCACATTAACATCTTATCCACAAGGCAAAACATCTGACAATGCAGCCCTCCTGTGGTACTGCACTGGGTGTTTTGGCCTAGATTATGTATTCAGTTTCTGGAGTGGGACTTGTGCCTACATGTTACTGATTCAGAGGTACAGTGCTACCAACCAAAGCACAGTCGACATCTTCTCATTAATACTAAATGGACAAACAGTGTGCAATCTGTTGGACAATCATTGTTTAAGTCCTGTACATATATTTGAAATGGTTTGGTTTGCCGTGGCAGAGTGCATCTTCAGATGGATTGAGTTTCCTCTGAAAGTTGGTACACTGCTTGAATGGTGAAGGAATTGGCTGGGAAGAGTTTTGTCAAATTATTCTCAGCACATTGCAAGTTCATTTTAGTTTGTAGCATTATTGTAGCACTCGCCCGGTCCATTACATATTCCATCCTTATAATGCTACTCATTTAATACTGTGGGTTGAACCTTTACAGTAACCTTATTAGTTGCAGCTCCAGGCAGCATCACCAATTTTCATCACTCAAACAGCATGTATTACTAACAGCTGATCACAATAAGAGCCAACTGGGTTTGGATTTTCTGATTAAAATGCATATGTTAGTCATCTTCACCTCTCGCTTCAAGACAAACCCGTGCCAGCTGTGGGTCCAAACAAATCCAAACAGGTTAAAAATACCCTGTATTTCCATTGACACAGTGAAATAATTTGGTTTACAATGCTCACTTTATTGCTCAATCAATCAGACTGGGATTCATCTTTGATTCTGAGATTCTGGTCAGTTTGTCTCAGTTAAACGCTGGCTGACCTGAGGGAGAGCCCATATAGTCTCCATCAGCACCCCAGTTAATCTCATTAAAAAGAAGCTGTATCTGTAATGTAAAGGTCAGGTGAAATGGAATAAGCGGCTGAGTAAGAGAGGAGAATACAACCAGGCGACCTGTTATCTCTCCTGCTCTGCTGATTACAGGATGATAGAGAGGTTTCCTGGTGGGTGCTGAGCTGCAGCTTGAAATTGTCCAGCAATTGTAAAATGAGATATAGTACTTGAATTGACAAAGACATTTCAGGGGCTATCAGCTCATTGCGAATTCATCTTATAGACACTAGGCAGCCCACACAAGCACCACACAGAGAGGTTATCTATGAGTACCAAGTAAATATATTGTGTAGGGATGGAATAGAATATAGCAGGTGGACAATTCACTCTGCCAGATTTCCACTCAAGTGTCCAGTTTGGAAATTGCCCCTGTTGTGTTGTCTCAATCTTACAGCCATTGTGTCCGTCTACATTAGTGCATGTAATTAGGTTAATACGTAACAAATTTACACCAGGTAAGTTAGCATTGTGGCTGTAGTACCAAACTGAAGCCAGAGGTTTGAGAGTTCAAGTCCTGTCATGATAACTTGAATTCAATAACAAATTATCACAATTGTCCTCAAAACCCCAACTAGCCTCCTGGAGATCAGATATCAAAATAGTCTTCCTCACTTGCCAAGTTGGAAGAAATTACAATCAATGACAGTCTCACATGGGTATTTTCAATTTGATAAATGCCACCCAAAATGTTTTAGGTGTTACCCTTATACCTGCGTTTGGCCTCCTTATGGTGAAGCAGTGTTATATACAATGAAGTACTTCATACCTGTCTCAATTCATATCTACTGTTTCATGTTGGCAGAGGCGATGGTGTTTTAGGTTTGGGTGAGACTGCACTGTGGAATGATTGCTGTCAGAACAGTTCATCATGGTATTTTCATTTCCTTGGGCACCACAAATTTCCTCTCAACATTCCCTCCTCAATCTTCACCACTTGTCTGCAACTTTTGACATAGTTAGCCACACCTTCTTCCTCTCTAATCATACAGTTGTGTAGAGCTACACTGACTGGGTCCCATTCTTGTCTATAGCCAATTGTAGCCAGTTTATTACTTCTCCTCTCACCCCTGTACAGTTACCCAATGATCTGTTCGTGGTCTCCTCCTATTTCTCATTTGCAGGTTACCCCTCGGCAGCAGCATCTGAAGAAAAGATTCTTTTTCCCCATATGCACAGGAAGTACTCATCTTACCTCACCATCACATCTCAAAACTCCTCCACTATCTATAAGTTGTCAAACTCCTTGCGAATCTTTCAGAATTGGATAAACAGAAATTTCTGAAATCATTAACTGCAGTCACTGCTACAAGCTCTACTCCCTAGCTGTCAACTCCATCCCTCTCCCTGGGAAACTTTGGAGATGGTTGACAACCTTGATACAATGTTCAAACTTACTGACTTATGAACCATATACCTAAACTAATACTGAAACTGCCTGTTGTCAACTCCATAACATCACCCATCTTCACTTCCCCAACTGCTCATCCGCTCCTGAAAGTCTTGTCCTCATTTTGTGATATGTAGTCTTGACTATACTGATGCAATTTCGTCTAGTCTCCCAGTTTCTACCCAACAAAAGCTTGAAGTCATCCAAACTCTGCCTCTGTCCTTATATGCACCCAATAACCCAGTGCTGCTTTTATCCTACATTGATTCCAGTCAAGCAGTACCTCAATTTTAAAATTCTCCATCCTGTTTCACGTACCTGATTGTAGCTGCTTCCCTGAATCCTCCCTCTCTTTGCTTTCCTGAACCCCTCCCCCCACCCTAGACATTGCTGAAAAGAGAGACAAATCTGACATTCATCAGAACAAATGCAAGAACGCCAGATTTCAAACAATCCTAATTGTACGACAGGACAAGAGGGTGCTGGTTGGTTGGCAAGTCAACCAGGGTCAATGTTGAAGGTGCCCAGGATTATTCCCTCTAGTTATCTACAGGATAATAAATATAAAGAAGTCTATTTGAAGGCTGGGTAATATGATATATTCTGTCACTGACCTGTTGCACTAATAAGCAAGAGAGAGAACAAATTAGGTTTATACCTTTATTTTAGCTTTCCCTCAGTCCAGCACTTAATCTACCAGACTGGAGAATTGTCCTGGTGTGCATGTCCCCCATCTAGGTGAACCTGGAGAATGGTGCAGCACGGTGGCTTAGTAGTTAGCACTTTTGCTTCACAGCACCTGGCCTTGATTCCACCCTCTGGTGACTATCTAAGCAGAGTTTGCACATTCTCCAGGTTTCTTCCAGGTGCTCCAGTTTTCTCCCACAATCCAAAGATGTGAAAGTTAGGTTGATTGGCTATGGAAAATGCAGGGTTATAGGGTGAGTGGGATGCGGGGAGGTGTTCTGGGTGGGATGCTCTTTGGAGGGTTGATGTGTGCTCAATGGGCCGAATGGCCTTCATTGACACTAGGGATTTTATGATTCTATGGTGCATCATTCCTAACATTCTTCATTATGAGAGCTGGCCCATAAATTAAGTCCTGATGAAATAAGAGTCAATTTCAGATTCTGAAAACTTGATATTAGTAGTTCGAGCTATGCCCTTAGATATTCCAGGCTGATGTGAATGAACATATAGGATGGTAACAGTAAATAATGAGAAGTGCAGAATAAAAGGAATAGTTCTTCTTAATTTTATGTGTGGTGAGACCAGTGGCAGCAAGGCTAATATTTATTATTCATCCCTAATTGTCCTTGAGAAGGTGTTAATAAGCGTCCGTCTTGAGCTACATCACTTCATCAGGTATAGATGTACCCAGTGCAATTGGAAAGATTTGATCCAGTGACATTGCAGAAATTGCAGTGTCAAGATGCTGTGTGATTTGAAGGGAAAATTGAAGGTGGTACAGTTGTCATTGTATGTGCTGCTATTGTCCTGCTAGGTGTACTGGTCACAGGTTGGAAAGTGCTTTTGAAGGAGGTTTGACAAGTTGACACACTTCATTCTTGCAAGTTGAACACATTGCTGCAAATGCATGTTGGTTTGGGAGGGAGTGAACATCAAACATGGAGGATGGGGCATCGACCAAGCAGGATACTTTGTCCTGAATATCGTTGAGCTTCCTGAGTGTTGCTGGAGCTGCACTCATCCAGCCACGTGAAGAATATTCCATCAGACTTCTGATCTCTGCCTTGCAGATGGCGAACAAGTCAGTTGATTATCTTGCAATGAATGGATATGGAAAGCTAAGCTGCTTTGATGAAGACTGTGTGCATTTTATTTGATAACCCTTTGAGATTTTGTCTAATCAGTGATCGTTTGATCTCTCATAGCTGATAAACCAAGTATTGAATCGAGTTACGGCTGAAAAGAACCTCTTTGACCGCGTTGTCAATCTGCGCTTACCTGGTGAGTAGTATCCTCTTCCATATCTTTGTGGAAATATTTTTTTGTGATGTTTATTTAGATTATATACCCTTGGTTTGACCAGTGAGCTATTATTGAAAGCTATTACACTTTCATTGATCCATTAACTGCCATGGTACACTTTGCTGTTTGAAGCATATTCATATCCATTTACAAATATGTTGACAGACATTACCATCGGATTGTGTGTATGAAGCTCTAACGACCCTACCACAGTTAGGACTGTATGTGCGCTGCCACCCATTTTCCTGAGAGTTGGCTCTTGAAGGAAGGGGCTCAGTGAGAGTTTAGGAGATGGACTGATTTAGGAGCCACGAGCAAAGGGCAGTTGTGAAGGGAAAAGGGAAAGTGGCTTTGTGGAGGTGAGTGGAGAAGGGTATATTTGAAGGTGAGAGGAAAGGAAGGCACGCTGTGGTGAGATGCTGGTGTTGTTGCAGCTTAGAATGGGTGGGGTGCGGTGAAGGGAACAAATGGGCCAAGAGGAATGAAAACATTAATGACCTTGGTCTGAGCAAGACAAAGACTCACTCGGAGTCATGATTTTTAATGTTAAATTTTAACTTACTGTTATTACAGATTTCCAGTTGAAATAAAATGCACTGATAAGTTGATTGCAATGTGAGTTACTTTGATAAAGGAATGAGAAAGATTGTAAAAGTAAAATCGTTTAGATCTAGTCTTACTTGAGTAGATTTGAATGGGAAGTTGGAGATTGGTTCAGCTCTTCTAATTTGATGATATTCAAGATAGTTATATTGCTAAAAGTTTAATCATTATGCAGGCTGTTAGTTACCCCATATTGTATTAAAATACCTCCTGGTATTTCTTACTATCCATGTGATCATTTCATTTTCTTCTTAATTTGTTTTAATGTGAGTGTCATAGGCAAGACCGGCAGCTATTAACCATCCATCCCTGAATTTACTTTGAGTTGGAATGATGCGGTTCTTAACCAGTGCAGTCTGTGTGGTAAAGGTCGTAGGGGTTTTGATAAAACTGAGTGACTTGCCAGGCTACTTAAGAGACCAGCTAAGAGTCCACCACGTTACTATTAATCTCGTGCAAGATTGCCAACCTTTTTCACGTTTGGTCAGGGGTGGAGGGAGCCAGCAGGCATATTCTCTCGAAAATGAAACCAAGAACTGCAAATGCTGGAAATCTGGAACAACCAACAGAAATTGGTGTAGAGGCTCAGCAGGTCTGACAGCATCTGTGGAGCGATAACAGTTAACGTTTCGAGTTCAGTGACTGTTCTTCTGAAGAAGGGTCACGAGACTCAAAACATTAATTCTGTTTTCTCTCCACAGATATTGCCAGACCTCCAAGTTTCTCCAGCAATTTCTGTTTTTTTGTTTCTTTTTTCTCTCTGTCTCTCTCTCTCTCTCTATCTGTCGCTCACTCTCTCTCTCCTCCCACTTCCCTTAGCTCAACCTGTCACTCCCTTTCACTTTCTGTCTCTTTCTCTCACACTCCGTAATCCCTCCTCTCCAGTCCCCTCACTAACTCACTCACTCATCCAACTCCCAGTCACGCCCTTGTTCTTCTACCCTCTCAGTCAGTCACCCCTGTGACAGCTCTCTACCTACCTCGACACTGTCCTATCCCCCCTAGTCCAGGAACTCCCCACATATGTTTGAGACACCACCCACGCCCTCCACCTCCTCCAAGACTTTCGTTTCCCTGGCCCCCAATGCCTCATCTTCAATCCCTCTACACCTCCATCTGCCATGACCAGGGCCTCCAAGCCCTCCGTTTTTTCCTCTCCCAACGTCCCTAACAGTACCTTTCCACCGACACTCTCATTCGTTTGGCTGAACTGGTCCTCACACTTAACAATTTCTCCTTCGAATCCTCCCACTTCCTCCAGACCAAAGGGGTAGCCATGGGCACACGTATGGGCCCCAGCTATGCTTGTCTCTTTGTTGGCTACGTAGAACAGTTGATCTTCCGTAATTACACCGGCACCACTCCCCACCTCTTCCTCCGCTACATTGATGACTGCATTGGCGCCACCTCGTGCTCCCGCGAGGAGGTTGAGCAATTCACCAACTTCACCAACACATCCCACCCTGACCTTAAATTTACCTGGACCATCTCCATCTCCATTAATGACGACCGACTTGACACTGACATATTTTACAAACCCACCGACTCCCACAGCTACCTGGATTACACCTCTTCCCACCCTACCTCTTGCAAAAATGCCATCCCGTATTCCCAATTCCTCCGCCTCCGCCGTATCTGCACCCAGGAGGAGC
>NC_057727.1:62440711-62460656 GCF_004010195.1 Chiloscyllium plagiosum
CTAAATCATCCGCCGACATTTCCGCCACCTCCAAAAAGACCCCATCACCAAGGATATATTTCCCTCCCCACCCCTTTCTGCCTTCTGCGAAAACTGTTTCCTCCGTGACTACCTGGTCAGGTCCACGCCCCCCTACAACCCACCCTCCCGTCCTGGCACCTTCCCCTGCCACCGCAGGAATTGTAAAACCTGCGCCCACACCTCCTCCCTCACCTCCATCCAAGGCCCTAAAGGAGCCTTCCACATCCATTAAAGTTTTACCTGCACATCCACTAATATCACTTATTGTATCCGTTGCTCCCGATGCGGTCTCCTCTACATTGGGGAGACCGGGCGCCTCCTAGCAGAGCGCTTTAGGGAACATCTCTGGGACACCTGCACCAATCAACCACACCGCCCTGTGGCCCAACATTTCAACTCTTCCCCTCCCTCTTTAACTGATATCCCTC
Source organism: Chiloscyllium plagiosum (assembly GCF_004010195.1). Lineage (NCBI taxonomy): Eukaryota > Metazoa > Chordata > Chondrichthyes > Orectolobiformes > Hemiscylliidae > Chiloscyllium > Chiloscyllium plagiosum. Next base: position 62,441,161 of record NC_057727.1, read on the forward strand.
TTTAACTGTTTAACATGACAAAATCCTACACCACAGTACTACGTCTCTAATTTCTATCCGCAGAATTGCAGTTTTTATATGAACTAGTCCAACATCACCCCCAATTTCCAGCAGGTTCACTCCTTCTATTTAACTGAGTCCTAACATTGAGATGTTGTCCCTCACATCCCCTTAGCCTGGGCCACATGAAACATCTCTTCAACCAGAAAGCAGTTTGTCGTCCTGCACTCAGCCTGGTGGTCTACAGGAAGGCCACACTGTGCTGACCACACTGGCAGCTGTCCATGGTTCCTTTCATGCCAGACCCCTCTCTCCCCAAAATCTCTCAGACAGAAAGTCTTTCCACAATCAGGCTCAGCTGCTCTTGCATTTGCTTCAGTCATGACTGTTTTATACCTAACCTTTAGCAACTCTTGCTTGAGGCTCTCCCTGCCCTGTCCTTATGGTAACCAAACCACCCGGCCTGTCGGTAGATAGAATTCATGACAGATCACATGACTCTCTTCATTTTCCCATGTACCTCAAATTAAAAAGACCATTTGAAACGTAACAATCTTAGAAATTTCCCACTGGCTGACGCTAGTAGTGTAAATGGTCAGTGTGTGGGACTTCTGTAGGGCTGTTGTGGCACAGGGATAGTGCCCTTACCTCTGGACCACAGCATGCACTGGATTTGTGTTAGGACATATCTGAACCAGTCAATTTATATTTTAAATAATTAGGAACTTTCCATTTGGAGCAGAAGTAAAATGCCTGAGTAATTTCAACTTGCATTGCATCTTAAAGTGCTGCTAGCTGAAGGCTGCTTTTACACTTCAGTTCAGGCCCTGATCTTACATAGTCTTTGATGTAAATCAGTGCAGTGTGTTGGAGGCTGGGGTCACTGAACAGGAGAAATTAATGTATTTCTTAATCATTTTACACATCTTCCCGCAGGTTTGGAAAGTGTGGATCATTACCCAATCCTCGTAGCTGTAACGGGAATTCTTGTCCGAATTCTGGTTGACTCTGATGTTCAGGGGTAAGATAGAGTTTGACAAAGGTTGAACAAGAGCAATGTTGAATCTTGATGTGACACTTTAAATGGTGGCATGCTGACACCCCCCCCCCCCCCCTCATGTTTTATTATTCTATTTAAGCAAGTTTACAAAAAATGCTTATTAAGTCCTGGCTAAAGAGCAAACGGGACAACCCTTGATGAGCTAAACCTGAGGTTTTGATCAATTATTCATAGTGTAGTCTGACAACGGATTTTATCGAGACAAACAGTGTCAGAGTTTAACAGAGCTCTGTCAGAAGCAATGACTCAGCTACTGACTGGAAGTTGCTCCCATCGCCCTTTTGTTGGGAGATGGTCATTGCCTGGCTTTTTTGCGGCACAGGTGTTACTTGCAGCATAATCTAAGCTGTTCTTCATGTTATGTGGGTACAGTTCTTTCATTATATGAAGATTTGAGAGTGTGCTGAACATGATGCAATTATCAGAAGACATTCCCATTTTTGATCTTGTTAAATGAAATATTATCAGTGAAACAACTGAAGGTGGTTATATAATAACATCCTAGATCTTGGTGAACAGACCACAGTTTCAAAATTGTCAGACAGTACAAAACAAGTATGAATATCAAAGAGGGTAATGTTGAACTTCAAAAGGCTATAGACAGGTTGATGGAAGGGCTGATAAATGACCGATGAAATTTAATGCAGAGAAGTATGAAGTGTAAGGATAAGGAGGTCAGTGTTAGACAAAGGATACAAATGAAAAGCAGGTGCAGGAGCAGAGGGAGCTGGTGTCCGCTTGCATAAGTCATTGAAGGTGGTAAGACTAGCTGAGGGTGTGATTAATAAAATATTCGGCAATGGATTGCTGGCCTGTATGCCTAGAGAACTGGAGTACAAAGATGCAGAAGTTATGCTGCAGTTATACAAAACTATGGTTTGACCCCACTTGTGCTGGTCTGGGCACATGCCATAGGAAGGATGTATTGGCCTTGGAGGGAGTTAAAACATATGTTTATAAGAATGGACTTAAGAAGTTATGGTGTGAAGAGAGATTATACAAATTAGCCTTGTTTTTCTAGAATTTAGGTTAAGGGTGATATGATTGAAGTCTTCACAATATTAACAGACAGAGACAAGGTAGATAAAACTATTTCCACTGGTTGAAGATCCTAGAACTTGGGCTTAGTCTAAAGATTAGGGCCAGATGTTAAGGAACAATGTTAGGAAATGCTTCTACACACAAGCGATGATTGACGTTTGGAGCTCTCTTCCAATGGTAGCTGATGCTAGATCAGTTGTTAATTTTAGAAATGAGATAGATTTTTGCGAAGCAAAGGTATTAAGGGATAGGGGCCAAAGAGAGGTATATGGAGTTAGGCCACAGATCAGCCATGATCTCGTTGAACTGTGGAACAGGCTTGAGGGATTGCATGTCCATTATCTGTTCCTACGTTCCATTCTAGGGTTTATTAATTGGGGAACAGAGTACGAAAACAAGGTTCCATTAAACCTGTATTAAATACTGGCTCAGCCTCAACTAGTCAATGATATTCACACTTTAGGAAGGATAAGAAGGCATTTGAGCAGCTGTAGGAAAGATTCATGAAAATGCTTCCAGAGATCAGGGCGATCAATAATGTAGATAGATTGGAGAAATTGGGACTGTTTTCCTTAGAGAAGACTGAAAGAAGATTTGTTAGAGGTATTCAAAATCATGAAGGGTCAGGCCAGAACAGATGGTGAAAAGGTGTCCATTGGTGGAAGAATTGAGAATTGGAAGATTTGATTTAATATAATTGACAAAAGAAGCAATGAAGATAGGAAGAGAAACATATTTTTGAGTGGGTGTTTAGAGTCTGTAATGTACTGCCTGATTGTGTGACAGAAGTAGGTTCAATCAAGACATTTAAAAAGAAATTGGATTGCTTCTTGAAAAGGAAGAACATACAGGGCTACAGGGAGAAAGCAGGAGAGCAGAGTAAGTGAATTATTTCTTCAGGGAACCAGCACAGATAGAATTGGCCAAATGACCTCATCCTTTGCTATAACCATTCTGGAACTCACACTGTGTATTGGTTAGGAGTCTATTCGTAAATGCAGCTTGTTAGAAATGTTGACAGCACCTTTTATCTCACTTTGCTGACGATTGAAAGTAGGCTGTATTTTCATTGATGATAAGCATGCTTATAAAGCAGCCTCTTCCCATTACTTGTATAACTGTTGTGTCTTTACATCATTTGTCCACGATCATGAATTCTGTGAAATTGCAAGAGAGGAAGAGGGGATTATGTAGGATTTTCTACAATTCCGATTACTGGGACAATTCCGACTAATGGTTAGTCACCATTCCCAGTCCTCTAGTTTCCCCAGTTTCTTTTACTCATCCTTTTAATATGCTCGGATGTGTGCTGTCTGATCCTCAGAGGCTTAACCTGGCATCAATTTAGTAATCCCTGTTTGAAAGCATGAATGCATTAAGATTGAAAGGGCACTTTTCAGAATATACCCAACAATATCCTGATCTTTTCATTATGAGGTGTGCTTTCGGCTAAGGCTTAAGCATTGCTCTCAGGAAAACAATTTCTGGAATAATTCTGGCAACTTCAAATTGCATATGGATTGAAGCCAGTACGCTGATTGTGCGGCAGTGAGTGAATGCTTCTGATCGCATGAGTAACCATGATGGAAGTAATGCCATGTAAAAGATTGGCAATGAGATGCTACACCGTATAAGATGAAAACTAGAGCTCAGTTCATTTCAGTATCTATGTATTACAACAGGAGTGTTGTGAATCTGATCATTGCAGTTGCTTGTGTGAAGGATATTGCAGCAATTATAAATTGGAATCTCCTTCACTGCACCATGCTGAACACAAATGATATAATCCTTGAATCTAACAGCAGTACAGTGACTGTTTGCAGTGCACTTGGTGTCCTGGTGAAGGTCTTACTTGATCTCGTCTTCTGATATGAAAGATAGACACAGCATTGTGACAAATTAATGTCTGGAACTCTCTAGGCTTCTTGCTGTCCTGGGTATGGTTACTGTCAATGAGATAATACCACAAGAAATCACTGCTGATAATGTAAGTTAAATGTGAGTTATCAACTGATCAACATGAGTTAGTCCTGTGGTGAATGATATAAAAATATGAAAATACTGGAAACTCTCAGCAGGTCAGGCGGTATCTATTTGAAAATAGGAATAGGTTTGAAAATGCCATGCGTTTTGCACTTAACAGATACTGCCCAGCCTGCTGAATACTTCTAGTATTTTCTGATGTTTGAGATTCTTTCATCAGCACTTCTGCTTTGATGTGTATTCGATTTTCTCAACGTTCTTTTGATCTCCTCTGTTAGTCACCATTCCCAGGCTAAAATGTTGCACTTACAGGTTGCTGTCCACGCTTTGTAGAGGTGCGAGTGCAGGCTTTGCGTGTGTTATACTTGTCAAAGCCCCCCTTGTTTCTGAATGTCGATACTGGTGGAGCTTAGTAACTATAATGTTTAGTATTGCACTACTCTGCATCGGTCAAACAATACGGACAGGCATCAAATTTGCCTACTTCCCTGCTGCTTGAATATTCTCTTAAGTAACAAAGTACCTGTATCTGCTGTTTTCTCTGGATCTAGTCAACATCTTTGTCACCTCCAGTGCCCATACCAGCGCTGTAGTTTTTTCTCATTTCCTTCTTATAATGCTCCTTTCATAGACTTTCATAAAATCCATACGGTGTGGAAGCAGGCCATTCAACCTACAGAGTCCACACCAACTCTCTAAAGAACATCCCTCTCAGACCCTGATAATTCTGCATTTCCCATAGTCAAACTATTTGGCCTGCACATTGCCAGATACTGTGGGCAATTTAGCCTAGACAGTCCACCTAACCAGCACATTTTTTGGACTGTGGAAGGAAACCAGAGCAGCTGGAAGAAAGCCATGTAAAAGTGGGGAAAATGTGCAAACTCCACACACAGTTGCCTGAGACAGGAATCAACACTGTGAGGCAACAGTGAGCTACTGTGCCTTCACTGTGCTCCTATAGGCAGAGAACTTTCACATTCCCCCTCCCAGCTAAAAAAAAAACCACGTGTGATGCACGTTGTGATTCAGTGCTTCTGTGTAATTGCAGCTAATCACTGTTAAGAATGACACAGTGTTGATACCTGACCATTTATGAGGTTCGACAGTAAATGTCAGGCTGATTGACTACACTGGGGAAAGTGAGCCAGTAAGACTTGACCAACTAAGAGACCATCACATTATCAGTTGTGTGATTAGTCGAATTGCAGTCATAATTTTGCTGTTAATGCCAGCCTGGCCTAATTACTTTAAACTCTGAGGTTGTGATGAGCAAATTGAACAGTCAATAGAAATGGACATCTGTACAATCTTCTGTATTTATTTTTAATTTTCAGCATGAGCATCAGAGGCTGAGGGATGGCATTATAGAGGTTTATAAAATCATGAGGGGCATGGATAGGGTAAATAGGCAAGATCTTTTTCCTAGGATGGCAGAGTCCAAAGCTAGAGAACATAGATAAGGTGAAGGGGAAAGATTTAAAAGGGACCTGAGGGGCAAGATTTTCATGATGAGGGTGGTGCGTGTATGGAACGAATTGCCAGAGGAAATGGTAGAGATGGGTACAATTAGAATATTTTAAAACGCGTCTGGATGGGTACACTAATAAGGGTTTAGAGGGATATGGGCCAAATGCTGGCAAATGGAACTAGATCAGTTTAGGATATTTGGTGGCATGTGCGAGTTTGACCGAAGGATCTGTTTCCGTGCTGTATAACTATGACTAGATTATACTGATTGTTTTTGTATTTGTTTTAGCTTTCCAGCATCTACAATATTTTGCTTTTGTTTGAAGCAAAGAGAGTACTTTTTTGTCAACAGCATTTTGAAAAAAACCATAATTTTCCAATCCCTTTCAGTTCTGAAGAGGAGTCATATTGGACTCAAACCATTAACTCTACTTGTCTCCCTCCATGGATGCTGCTAAAGCTGCTGAGTTTCTCCGGCAGTGTTTTTCTTTCAGATTTCCAGCATCTAACATATTTTGCCTTTACTTGTTTGTCTTTGAGCTGGCTTTCAGTAGTGTAAGAAAAAAACTCAAGGGAAGAACTTGTCTAGAATCTCTTCTGAATCCAGCTAATCATTTCTAAGGTGTAGATGCTGCTGGTGCTCAAGAAACCCAGCATCCAAATTGCGCACAGCAAGCTCCCACAAGGTGACTTATGTAAAGGTTCATCTGCTGTGGTGTAAATTAGTATTTGTCCATATTCCTTTGTTTTCACTGCAGTTGTTGTTTGAGATCAGAAACTAATTCCAATCTCTGATACACCAGATATGGCCAGCATCTTTCTTAGTGCAGATTTTTACTGTAATTGAACAAAAAATTCATTATAAAAACAGTGGATTTAGAGTCCTATGGCATGGAGACTGATCCATTGACCCAAACTGGTCCATGCTGACCAAAATGTCCATCCACGCGAACCCCATTTTCCTGCATTTGGCCCATGTCCTTCTAAACCTTTCCGATCCATGTATTTATCCAGATGCCTTTTAAATATTGTTAATGTACCTGCCTCAACCACCATCGCTGGCAGCTCATTCCATATGCGTACCATCCCCTGTTAAAACATTGTCCCTCAGGTTCCCTTCTATTCTTTCCCCTTAAATCTTAAACTGATGCCCTCTAGTCCTTGATTCCCCAACCCTGGGAAAAAGACATTCACCCTATCCATGCCTCTCATGATCTTACACACTTCTATAAGATCCCCGCTCAGTCTCCTACATTTCAAAGAAAAATGTCCTAGCTTGTCCGACCTCTCCCTGTAACTCAGACTGTTGAGTCCTGGCAAATCTTGCCTATAGCAAGGTGGCCAAAACTGAACAAAATACTCCCAAGTGTTGCCTCGTCAACATCCTGTACAACTGCAACATAACTTCCTAATTTCTATACTCAGTGCCCTGATTGATAAAGGCCAGTGTGCCAAAGCCTCCTTCATTGCCTTGTCTACCTGTGACTCCACTTTCAGAGAACCGTGCACCTGAACTCCAAGGTCCCTCTGTTCCACTATGCTCCTTAAGACCCTACCATTCACCATGAAACTCCTGTCTTGATTTGACTTCACAAAATGCAAGACTTGGGTGCTGTTGATATTCATGATAAATGAACAAGGATGTGTTTGTCCATTGCATGTGAGTTCTGTATTGCTCTCGCCTCAATCTCATTTGCAGACCAAAGATCTTGCCTTTCCCTGCAGTGCAGTTTCTAGGATGCAGAGCTGTTAATATATCCATCTTGGTTACCTAACCATCAATGGGATTTCAACTGGTTTCCAAAGTACCCAGGTTTTGGGCTGTGTGCAATCTGTCATGAATTGTTAAAAGGATGTTGCTAATACACATGGGCATTCAAACTTTGAGGTGTTTGTAATGTGCAACTTGCACCATTGTGGGACAAAATGAAGTTTAATCTTCAGATTGTTTTGTAATTAAGCCAGAACAAAGATCTGAATTACTTATGACTGACAGCATCAGGGTTGTAGCTGTGTTGTGTTGTTAATTGTATCTCAGTCAGTATCACTTTTGCTTCTAAGTTCCATTGCAGGATTTGACCCTCAACCAAGTAAACCTGATACTCCAATGAGGGGGTGTTGCACTGTTGTTGATATGATGAATAGCTGAAACAAAGCTGAAACGTGCTTTCTCTGTCCCATGATTATCTGTCTGCATGTCTCCTTAAAATAATTATCAACAAATTCATGGGGGACATGTTGAAGTAGGAAAAAGACAGCATGTAGCTGCATTAGGAACAATTCTGGAACTTTGCAATTCTCATGCCTGTACTCCCTGCACTCAATCCTGCATCTATCCGTTCTCACAGTAATTGGACAGAATTTTCCGAAATGGCAGCCAAAGAATCACAACATTTAAGTTAGTTAACCAAAAAGACAGAGACTAATCCAGAGTAAAATTACTTAGTTAAAGGAGAACAAGTTTCAGTGGGATGTAAATGAATTTCCTTAGGTAAAGCAGGTTTGAATATCAGCAGATAAAACTAACAATTGCCATTAAAAGAGCAGATGGTTTGTGTACAGCCAAAGTCTGTTCCTACTAGTGGCAATAGTAAGATAAGCAAAAACCAGAATTCAATAGATTTCAGAAGGGATTGAGAGTAAAATGAAGCTGGAATAGCACATGCATCCCAGCTGTCAGGCTGATAGTACAAGTGATACTAAGGCTGAATATGGATAGTTCAGAGGGGAAATGCAGGGGGAGTTGAGAGAGAAAAGCGCAGAGTATGGGGTGAGAAGAGTATCTAACATAAATGCAAATAAGTAGAAAATAGTGATAACAAAAGTGCCAATGTTAATTAGGGACTGTGAGAAGTTTTACACATGGAGGCAGTGGTAATGGCTGCTGCAGTAAATGAACACTTTGCATTTCAGAGAACAAAGAGAAGTACAGCACAAGAACAGACCCTTCAGCCCTCCAAGCCTGTGCCGATCATCATGACCAAGCCTGTTTTGTATCCATCTAGCCAGCATACCCCGATTCCCATGTGATTTTAGTTTTTGTACCAATATGCTATGTCGGACTTTATCAAATGCCTTACTAAAGTCCATATAAACTACATCCACAGCCCTTCCCTCATCAATAATCCTCGTCATCTCTTCAGAAAATTCAATCAGATTGGTGAGACGTGACCTTGTCTGTACAAAACCATGCTGCCTGTCACTAACTAGTCCAATTTTTTCCAAAACTTCTTCCTTCAAAGTATTGACATTCTCTAGTGTTTACACACTCATCCCTGATCTCAACATCAGTCATGTCCTTCTCGGTGAACACTGATACAAAGTATTCATTAAGGATCTTTCCACTTCGTGTGGCTCCGTGCGTAACTTTGCTCCCTTGTCCTTGAGTAGGCCTACTCTTTCCCTTGCTACCCTCTTTCTTCTAATACATGCACAAACACCTTTGGATTCTCCTTGACTCTGTTTGCTAAAGACACTTCATGGCCTCTCTTAGCCTTCCTAATTCCGTGTTTATTCCTAATTTTTCTATACTCCTCAAGGGCTTCATCAGTTTGTAGCTGTCTAGATCTATCGTATGCCTCCTTTTTCCTTTTGAGTAAGCTTACAATCTCCCTTGTCATCCATGGTTCCTGAATCCTGCCATTCCAATCCTTCAATTTTGCAGGGACATGCATGTCCTGCACTTTCATCAACTGATCTCTGAAAGCCTCTCATATGCCAAATGTAGATTCGCCGCAGATAACTCCTCCCAATCAACAGTCTCCAGTTCTTGTCCAGTTTGGGTGTAATTGGCCCTTGCCCAATTAAGCACCCTCACCTGAAAGCAACTCTTGTCCTTGTCTATGGTTACTTGAAATCTTATGTTCACTAAGCTCAGAATGCTCTTCTACTGGATCATAGATCACCTGTGCTGGCTCATTTCCTAATACTAAGTCTAGTTTGGCCTCCTTTCTGGTTGGATTGTCAACATACTTTCTCAAAAAGCCCTCCTGGACACATCTAACAAAGTGCTCTCCATCTGAGCCCCTGGCTGTAAGGGAGTCCCAAGGAGAAAGTGAAGACTGCAGATGCTAAAGAGTCAGAGTTGATCAAGTGTGGCACTGGAAAAGCAACAGCATCAGTGAAGCAAGAGTTGATGTGTCGGGCATAACCCTTCTTTAGGTCCTGAAGAAGGGTTATGGCCGAAATGTAGACTCTCTTGCTCCTCAAATGCTGCCTGACATGCTGTGCCTTTTCCAGTGCCAAATTTGATCAACTCTAGGGGGGTTCCTAGTCAATACGAGGAAAGTTGAAGTCATCCACCACAACTGCCCTATTTTTCACACCTTCCCAATATCTGACTACAAATCTGCTCCTCTGTCTCCCATGGGCTTTTAGGAGGTCAATAGAAAACTCCCAATATTGTGATTTTATCCTTCCAATTCAGAGTTCTGCCCATAGTGCCTCACTGCAAAATCCCTCTGATGTGTCTTCCCTCAATAAAGCTGTGATGTGATCCCTAATCAGCAAGTCAACTCCCCCACCCCTTTTGTTTCCCTTTCTGTCCAATCTAAAACAGTGACTTGGAATGTTGAGCTGTCAGTCCTGTCCCTCTTTTAACCATGTCTCTGTAATGGCAATAACATCATAATTCCATGCAGTAATACATGCTCTTAGTTCATTCGTCTTACCTGTTATACTTTTTGCATTGATGTAAATGCACTCTAGACCTCCAGTCCCTCTGAGCCCAATGACCTCCCTCTGCCTGCTCTTATTCTGCACTATGCATGTCTCAGTCTCACTTTTGTCCCCAGTCCCTCCACTTACTGGCCTGTTGTTCTGGTTCCCACCCCCCTGCCACACTAGTATAAATCCTCCCGAGGAGCTCAAGTAAACCTCCTGTCCAGGATATTGGTTCCCCTCCAGTTCAGGTGCAACCTGTCCTTTTTGTGCAGGTCCCACCTTCCCCAGAAGCCATCCCAATGATCCATATATCTGAAGCCCTCTCTCCTATACCAGCTCTATAGCCACATGTTCAAATGTGTTCTCTCTCTGTTCCTTGTCTCATTAGCCCATAGCATAGGTAGTACTCCTGAGATTACTACTCTGGTACTCTTCCTTTTTAGATTCCTGCCTAACTCCCTGAATTGTCTCCGCAGGATCTCTTCCTTCTTCCTACTTATGTCATTTGTGCCAATGTGGACAATGACTTACGTCTGTTTTCCCTACCGTTTCAGGATGTCCTGCACCCGCTCAGAGACATCCAGAATCCTGGCACCAGAGAGGCAACACACCATCCTCGAGTTTTGTTCACGGCCACAGAAATGCCTGTCTCTGCCCCTTACTATCGAGTCACCTACTACTATTGCTTTTGCTGCAAGCTTATCCCTTTACCTCACTGTCACTATTTGAAGGCCTGTACAATGCCCCAATCATGCAATCATACTGAATGGATTTTGACTTTGCTTATTCAAGGAGAATCTCTCTTTCCAACACTGTAGTGGCTTCCTTAATCGATACTGCCAGCCGTCTTTCTTTTTTTCCATTCTTATTTTCCCTGAATGATTTGTACCTTTGCACATTGAACTTTGTACTTTTGAATCTGAAGATGTTCAGTTTAGGTGGATTGGCCTTGTTAAATTGCCTATAGTGTCCAGGGATGTATAGGCCAGGTGGATTAGCCATGGAAAAATGCAGGATTACTGGGATAAGGTAAGGGGAGTGAATCTGAGTGGGATGCTCTTCGGAGGGGTTTGATAGGCCGAATGGCCTGCTTCTGCCACTGTAGGGATTCTACCGTTAAGCACCTGCTCCTTAGCATTTTTCAGTTTAAACCCTATTTTCATTATTGCTGCATCGTATTCCCAGCTGTTCGTGCTCATAACTCATCAATGTTACTCAGCCCATGTGTGCATTTACATATGTGCATTCAAAACCTGAGTTTGATGGGCGTCACCCTTAACAATAAACTACAATACTTTTAAATCTGTACTCCTCTTGCTAATTTTTCAGCCTGCTGATGAATTCAGAGGTACTGTTTTGCTAACTTACTTGATTGCAGTGCAGCATTGCCCCGTGATTGCTCTGCTCAGTAGATGGACCTATTGTTGCACTGTTGCTGATTCCCAGCACGCTTTCAGTTGCAGGTTTGAAGAACATAGAACATAGAACAGTACAGCACAGAACAGGCCCTTCAGCCCACGATGTTGTGCCGACCATTGATCCTCATGTATGCACCCTCACATTTCTGTGATCATATGCAAGTCCAGCAGTCTCTTAAATGTCCCCAATGACCTTGCTTCCACAACTGCTGCTGGCAACGCATTCCATGCTCTCTCAACTCCCTGTGTAAAGAACCTGCCTCTGACATCCCCTCTATACTTTCCTCCAACCAGCTTAAAACTATGATCCCTTGTGTTAGCCATTTCTGCCCTGGGAAATAGTCTCTGGCTATCGACTCTATCTATGCCTCTCATTATCTTGTATACCTCAATTAGGTTCCCTTTTCTCCAATGAAAAAAGTCTGAGCTCAGTCAACCTCTCTTCATAAGATAAGCCCTCCAGTCCAGGCAGCATCCTGGTAAACCTCCTCTGAACCCTCTCCAAAGCATCCACATCTTTCCTATAATAGGGCGACCAGAACTGGACACAGTATTCCAAGTGCGGTCTAACCAAAGTTTTATAGAGCTGCAAAAGATCTCACGACTCTTAAACTCAATCCCCCTGTTAATGAAAGCCAAAACACCATATGATTTCTTAACAACCCTGTCCACTTGGGTGGCCATTTTAAGGGATCTATGTACCTGCACACCAAGATCCCTCTGTTCCTCCACACTGCCAAAAATCCTATTCTTAATCCTGTACTCAGCTTTCAAATTCGACCTTCCAAAATGCATCACCTCGCATTTATCCAGGTTGAACTCCATCTGCCACCTCTCAGCCCATCTCTGCATCCTGTCAATGTCCCGCTGCAGCCTACAACAGCCCGCTATACGGTCAACGACACCTCCAACCTTTGTGTCGTCTGCAAGCTTGCTGACCCATCCTTCAATCCCCTCATCCAAGTCATTAATAGAAGCTAGGCCATTGTGGAAAAGTGTCAGTGGGAGTTGGTGAGGGTCTGTCCTTTCTCTTGATGTATGTGCAAATGCATTCAGGTTTTTCTGACATCATGCACCCAGTGTCCTCAATTTCCATTGCAGCTGGAGGATGATGGATACATTCATTCATTAGCTGACTATGTGACAAATATTTGAGTGATTGAGAATCATTAAAAATCCATTTCACTATATCATTGAGAACTGTAATGTGTGAAAGCAGGGTATTAAATGTGAATGATGCTGGGCTATTAAAAAAAAACTAACCAGCAGTAGGGGTTCCATGAACATTTCCATCATTGATGCTAGAACCTAACAACTGACAACTGAAGCCATCTTGAACCAGAGGCGTCAAGTGGAAGATCCCTTTCAGGTTCCTTTTGAGGTCCCTATCATCAGAAAAACCAGTTGTTGGCTATTAAATTAAGTGCACATTGTTGGGATGGCTATGCACACTGAATGTGACTATAGGAATTCCAATAAATTTCTGAGTGTAATGCAGAAGAACAGTACTCTAGTACCAGCTGCATCTCTGTCCTGTCTGTTACTAGTACAGCCGCACACTGGCATCTAACTGTTAAAGTAGAAAAATTCTCTTGCCTCTACGGTCCACATAAAGCAGGTCAAATCTAACTCAACAATCATGGTCCCATCAGTCCACTCTGAATCATTGGTAAAGTGACAGAGGGTGTTGTCAACATCAGAGGCACTTATCCCAAGACCCCCCTGCTTCCTGATTCCATTATAGTTTAGTCCGAAGGATCTGAACTCCATAGCTGAGGCTGGGGTGATTCCCTTCACATCAAGGCCGTATCTGATGAACGTGGCATCAAGGAGAGCTGCACTAATATAATTCTGAGAGACTAATGGTAAAACCATCAATCTAGTGAGAGTTGGAGAGGTAAATAATAGACAAGCAGGAGACTGGAAAGAACACAGCAAACCAGGCAGCATCAGGAGGTGGAGAAGTCAATGTTTTTGGTCAAGATCCTTTAATGACAAGTTGTTTGGCAGTGCATCTCCTAAAGGCTTTAGTGTGTTCCTGGTCAGCAAGGCAGTGTTTTAGAACAAGGGGAAAAAATGTCATCAAAATGACCAAGAACAGTAATTCAGAAAATTCATCATCATAATTCCGACTCAACCTGAATTTTCAAGCTGATGGGTTGGGTTAACCTCAACTTCTGTAGATTCTGAAAGTTTTCTGAGAAGGCAATGTTTTGGGAGTTAAAAGTTGTATAAATCATTTCTCTGACTAGAGAAAAGCATTTTCAAAGAGGAGTATAAGTGAACTGAATGCAAGAAAGATGAAACATGGAGCCGTGGAAGACGCAAGCGCATACCTTGCAATTGATCAGAAGGATGATGAGAAGCAGGAACAGGGCTCCATATCAATCAATGGTCAAACTTGAGGTTTTTTTTTTGTTTTGTCTAGTCCATTGAAACTAGAATTGTGGGGGAAAAGGTCAGTTTCTCTTTAAAAGCTGAAGACTGTACCTCAAGGCTGAAAAGAAATTCATAAAACTCCAGAGTTCTGTCTTGAGCAGGGTCCACCAGTTTGTGGAAGGGAAGGCAGACAGCAGTTGCTGGTATTTTGAATGAAGTGAAAATGCTTCCCTGAATTGGTGCATTAATTACAGTAAATTTGCTTGCTAGCAAAAATGGGATTGTCATTACAAGGCCCCACAGCCCTGAACAAGGCTGTAGTCAGAAATATGATGTTCCTAGCTTTCTAATCATGCCAGCTGTGAAGACTTGGAGTGATCTGACTTTGCAAACTTATTGGTGTCAATGTAATGACATTCACTTTGTTGCATTATCTGAAATGCCTAATCCTGATTAACCTCATTTGTATGCAAATTCTAATTAACATAACCAATTAAACATATTGTAATTACAGAAAATGGTTTCACTCCCAATTAATTTATGTTGCCTGCCAAAATTAGACTTAATCTCCACATAGCATCCATCAGAGCTTCACAAAGCAACCCCTTTCAGCAAGGTTGGATGATTTTTGAAAATTATTTGGTAGAGATATTCCTAGTAACAAATAGCAATGCACTATGGTCCTGATCACACAGCATGACAGCACTACAGGTGTCACAGTGAGGTCCTGCTCTCACCTGCTTCACCATTTGGCTGAGCTGCAGGACGAAGGGAAGATCAGAGACTTGTCCTGTCTGGTCTCATCATCTCCAGGTCACTTGGCAATAGATTGCCCATTCTCGAGGGACCAAAGGTAAAAACTGATTAAATTTACCCTTTCAACACAAGTAAATGACCTGCATTGTAATCACAAAACGGGCAGGCTTGGTTTCATCTCATTAAACATTTCAACCGAGGGAGAATGGACAACCTACTGCCAAGTGACCTGGAGCTGATGAGACAGACTGTGGCTTTAAACATTGTGTCACATGTATGGTTATAGAGAAATTCCTTACTTGGCTTTCATTGATCATATTTTGCAAGGCTTTCTACAAAGCGCTGCAAGAAGCGACTGGCAAAGAGTGCAATCGCTGGGAGTTGAGCTAAGTGTGACAGTTTAGTCGAGGGGGATGAAGGCATTGTTGCCAGTTTTGCAAGGGGCTGCTTTGTGGTTGAAGTGCTGCTGTTTAGATCTAATAGAGGGCCTAGTTGAATAATAGGTTTTGTTGAGGAGGGCGAGCAACAAGGTACGGGTAAGGTAAGACCTTTTTTGTTTCGCCTCCTAAGTCTGCTAGTTGTTCTGCAGAGATGGCAGTCATAGAGATGTAAAGCACGGAAACTGACCCTTCGGTTCAACTTGTCCATGCCGAACATACCACCCTCTGCCTGAAAAGGTTACCCCTTAGGTCTCTTTTATATCTTACCCTTCTCACCCTAAACCTATAGAGTAGTATGTTCCCCCTGTCAGATGTGAGAGATCATGGAGCAGTTTACTATCCCTGGCAACTATGTTTGCAGGAATTGTATGGTTGCAGCTCCTTCGGGATCGCATGGATTTGTTGGAGAGGAGTTGATGCCATGAGGAACACAAAGAAGGCAGAAAGCGATAGGTACTGGCTTCAGGGAAGTGTTACACTGCGGTTTCAATCTGATTGGTGACCGCCAGCAGAGGTAGGCAGGTAGTGGAGGAGTCTCCTGTGGCTATTCCCCTCTCAAGTATACCATTTTGGATACTTTGGGGGAGTAACCTCTCAGGAGAAAACAGCAGCAACAGCCAGGTCTTTGGCACTATGACTGGCTATGCTGTAAAGCAGGATATTGGCAAAGTCCAAGTGAGCAATTAAGATAGGGGATTATCTAGACAGTGTTTCTGTGGCTGTGTGTGAGACTCCAGGACGGTGTGTTGCCTCCTTGGTGCCAGGGTCAAGGACATCTCAAGGACGAAGCAAATTCTCAAAGGGGAGTGTGAACAGCCTGAGATGGTTGTACACATTGGCACCAATGACTTAGGTAGAAAAAACAAATGAGGTCCTGCAGAGTGAATATAGGGAATTAGTCAAGAGGTTAATAAGCAGGATCTCAAGGTAATAATCCTCTGGCTGAGGAGCTGGAGCAGGGAGGGGAACCTAAGCAGTAGTGAGACGAGAGAAGGTTGAGGCTGGTACAGAAGTTAGAGACCAGCTTAAATAGAGCAAGCAAGCAAGAGCCCGGCAAAGAATAAGGAGAGACTGATGAATGAAACTGCATTTGTTTCAATGCAAAAAACCTGGCAGGTAAGACAGATAAATTCAAGCGTTAGATAGGAACGTGGGACTGGGTTATCATTGCTATTACAGAAACCTGGCTGAAGGAGGGACAGGATGGGCAGCTCAATGTTCCAGGGTACAGATGCTATTGGAAAGACATAGGGGAGGCAAGAGAGGAGGGGGAGTCACGTTTTGATTAGGGCAAACATCACAGCAATACTTAGGATATTCCTGATGGGGCATCCAGTGAAGCTATGTGGGTGGAACTGACAAATAATAAGGGGGTGATCACTTTTATCATAGAATCTCTACAGTGTGGAAACAGGTCATTAGGCCCAAAAAGTCCACACTATGGGATTGTTCTATAGACTATCTAGGAAGATCTCAAATAGCTGTAAGAATAATAGGGTTGTAAGAGGGGATTTTAACTTTCCAAACATAGACAAGGACTGCCATAGTGTCAAGCTCTTGGATGGGAAAGGAATTTATTAAGTATGTTCAAGAAGACGTCTCAATCAATGTAGATGGCCCTTCTAGAGAAGGGGCAAACCTTGATCTCTTCTTGGGAAATAAGGCAAGTGACTGAAGTCAGAGAGCACTTTCGGGCCAGTGACCATAATTCTCTTGGTTCCAAAATCGTTAGGGAAAAGACTAGGACCTGTTAAAGTTCTTAGGTAAGGCCAATTTTGACGGTATTAGACAGGAGCTTTCAAAAGTTGATTCGGGGATGTCTGGTGAGTGGTAGGTTTTCAGAAGTGAGATTACAAGGGTTCAGGGACAGCATGTTCCTGTTAGTGTGAAAGGCAAGGATGGCAGGACTAGATAACACTGGATGACTGGAGATATTGAGGCTCTGGTCAAGAATAAGGAGCAGGCATATGTCAAGTGTGGACAGCTGGGATCAAATGAATCCCTTCAGGAGTATGGGGGGTGTAGGACTACACTTGAGAAATAATCAAGAGGGCAAAAACCGGACATGACTTAGCTTTGGCAGACAAGGTTAAGGAGAATTCAAAGAAATTCTGCAAATATATTGAGGGCAAAAGAGTAACTAGGGAGAGAATAGTTTCTTAAAGAGCGACAAGGCCATCTGTGTGTGGAACTATGAGATGGGTGAGATCCTAAACCAATATTTCACATTAGTACTTACTGTGGAGAAAGACATGGAAGCTAGAGGACTCGGGGAAATAAGCAATGATTTGTGAAAAGAGTCCACATTAGAGAAGAGGAATTACTGGAGCTTTTAAACAGTATAAAGATAGATAAATCCCGGAAACCTGATCAATTGTATCCCAAGATGTTGTGAGAAACTAGGGAAGAAATTGCGGGGTCCCTTGCCGAGATATTTGTACCATCAACAGCCACGTGTGAGGTGCCGGAAGACTGGAGGATGGCTAATTTGTACCATTAGTTAAGAAAGGCTACAAGGAAATGCCAGGGAATTGCAGATCGGTGAGTCTGACGTCACTGGTTGGTAAGTTGTTGGAAGGGAGTCTGAGAGACAGGATCTACGTGCATTTGGAAAGCCAAGGACTGATTAGGGATAGTCAGTGTGTGGGAAATTGTGTCTCTTTGAAGAGGTGACCAAGAAGATAGGTGAAGGCAAAGTGATAGACATTGTCTGTATGGACTTTAGCAAGGCTTTTGCCAAGCTTCCACATGGTAGACTGTTAGTGAGGTGAGATCACATGGAGTCCAGGGAGAGCTAACCATTGAATACAAAATTGGCTTGCTGGTAGAGGCCTGTGACCAGCATTGTGCCACAAGGACTGAGGCTGTGCCAATGTTGTTTGTCATTTATGGAAGCAGTTTGGATGAGAATATAGGAAGTATGATGAGTAAGTTTGCAGGTGATACCAAAATTGGTAGTATAGTAGACAGTGAAGGAGGTTATTTGAGAATGCAATAGGATTTTAATCAACAGGGCCAGTGGACCGAGGAATGGCAGAAGGAGTTTAATTTAGATAAATATGAGATATTGTTAAGACAACCCAGGGTAGGCTTACACAGTTAACGATAGGGCACAGGGGAATGTTGTCGAACAGAGACACCGAAGGGGTGCAATGCATAGTTCCTTGAAGGTGGCATCACATGGTGGTGAAGAAGGTATTTGGCGCGGTCGTCTTCATTGGTCGGAACATTGAATACATTGGGATGTCACATTAGAGCTGTGTAAAACATTGGTATGGCTACATTTGGAGTATCGCATACAATTTAGAGGGATATGGGCCAAAAACAGGCAAAACAGGCTCGTTCAGTTTAGGAAACCTGGTCGGTGTAGACAAGTTGGGCTGAAGCATCTGTTTCCATGCTGTATGACTCTTTTGACTCTGTAAGCGTTTGGACTGAATCTGGAATGTGTACTGTCGGTCCAATATCAGCACCAAGGGAAGAGGGGAAATTTGTTGGCACTAGTTCAGATGAACTGAGCGAATCAGTGAAACTTTGTCCTTAATAATTTATTCTGTCTTCCAATAGTGACTTGTTGGGTAGAGTGCAGATAGTTAGTGTCTGACCCAATTATTTCTGAAAGAATTGAGATGCTGCATTCATGTATGACATGTTAACAGACTCTTTCAGAGATCTGTTGAACTCTGTTACACTCTGACCTTTACCCAAAGAGCTTTATGTATGTAAACAGCAAGGTGTTCAGTTCCATAATCAGCATGAGTTGAAACCCATGTGTGTTTTCTCACAGGTTCACAGAACTCCAACTTAGCAATGAACTCTGGATGTGGTAAATTCCAAAGTCTGGGGAATGCGTGTTCTGTTTTCCATTACCTGAGGTAGTGGAGAAACTTAACACTACTTAATAGAAGCACAAGCAGACTCTCAAACCATTGTAACAGAAAATCCATGAAGTATGAAAAACTGGCTTGCAATTCAATTATTGTCCCCATTTCCCCTGCATGAATTACATGAATTCTGCTTATTATCTGTCTCACTGTCTGACCCTGTCCTTTGCTGTGACATAAGGAGTAGAAACGGAAGTGCTTAGCATGCTGTCTGTGTTAGCAAGATATTGTTCTTGGTTCTAACAATGAACTGGCCCATTTAACATCAAAATGACACTGACACCAACCCTAATTCGCAGTTCATAGAGTCATAGAGATGTACAGCATGGAAACAGACCCTTCGGTCCAACCCGTCCACACCGACCAGTTATCCTAACCCAATCTAGTCCCACCTGCCAGCACC